>NC_026152.1:20811304-20823372 GCF_000512975.1 Sesamum indicum
TCCGAGATGATGTGCGAGACGCAAAGGGCACGGATGTAGAGAGCCTCAGCGAGCACCCGGACTGTCGCGAACTCTGATGTGTGCAAAGGCCGGACGAAGGTGGGTTGGCACCTTTGTGGCATCACAGGCCAAAATTATATGAAAAATGATATTCCGCTGCACTGAAGATTGGCAGGCCTGTGACATATGGTATCAGAGCCTCGTTGCCTTCACGGGACGAGGCGCATTGCGAACTTGGAGGACGTGACCCTCCAGTCGACGAATGGAATATGAGCCCTGATACTGTGACAAGAGGTATCAGCTTTCAGTCGACGAGTGGTATAAAAGCTCTACGTCTGAGGTAGAGACGAGTTGGAATCCGTAGAGACCATCAGTTGAGACAAGATCAGACCGGGTTGTGACGGGACGATTTTGTGGGACGTCTACCTCTTAGAAGGCGTTGGGGATACCTCTAAGAGGGTGTTGGTTAGAGTCCTAGGAGAGCAAGCGTCTACGGCCCAACTTCGTTTGTTGTTGGTTGGCATGTGAGTGAGCGCCGCAGATGTGTGGGCGAGCTGTCAACCGTGGTGCAGTATTTCTTTTCGGCAGATCGATATTCGGACTTCAGAATTCACTTGGCTTCCTAAGTGAGAGGGGGACATGCCGATGAGTTGGATGGACTGCGAGAGTCATGTTTGTGAAGTAGAGGTAGCAACCATGTGTGCGGAATTCCGCAAGTCAAGAGGCGGCCTAGTCGCCAAGGCCGTTTTGGTGGGCGGAACACCACCTTGAGTTGAGATTGGTGGACGAAGGGCCACATTCTCAATAGTCTGAAGGACCTTCCAGCAGAGGAGGACGTGCTGAATATTCATGAGCCGAAGCACAGTTGCACATGAGGTGCGTGGAACAAGCCACCCTTGGGGTTGCGAGGAGTGGACATTGAGAGCAAGCGTCTACGGTCCAACTTCGTTTGTTGTTGGTTGGCAGGTGAGTGAGCGCCGCAGATGTGTGGGCGAGCTGTCAACCGTGGTGCAGAATTCCTTTTCGGCAGATCGATATTCGGACTTCAGAATTCACTTGGCTTCCCTAAGTGAGAGGGGGACATGCCGATGAGTCGGATGGACTGCGAGAGTCATGTTTGTGAAGTAAATTGATTAAATTGTTAAGAGAAAAATCGGGCAAATACAAGTGCCAATAGTTTTTATCTGTTCTGGGAGAAACAGACTGAAAAATGGAGGAAGGGAGCAGCTATCACCTATATAAACCTTTGCTGAGAAAAGCAAGAATGTTTAACCATGGAGGCAAGGACTAGATAGTACTTAATCCAAGTGGTTGAGAACTCATGCGACCTAAAAATGGCCACCTGCAGCTTCTGAGGACTAGATAGTTGCTTTTTCCTTGTTGATCATCAACGTGGAGCGTGTTTTCAACAGCATTGTTATTAGCAATCTTTTTGCTCCTAGCTAGTTTTCAAATTTGAACTTATTTATATTATTATCCACATTCGAAGTACAATAGAATTGTGCAGTTCATCATATGTTAGTTATTCAGAAGCAAAATACATTGAGAAAAGAAGAGAAAATAAATTAATGAAGAAAGAGAAGCTTCGGGTCACCTGATCCCAATGCTTCGCACTAAGGCCATGGAAACTAGATCTTCCATTGCGTGCCATGTGGTCTCCAATGATACAGTAGTGTCAATGTCCAAAACACCATCCTCTCCCAAAGCACTTGCAGTTGTACCAACTCCTGCAAGAATGTCAATATCAGAGAAAACAGAACTTTCCAACATCAACACACCAGGGGCATTAACACTTGAACAAAATCGTTCTTATTGCTGACAGGAAAAAGAAAAGAAAGACAAATAACTCTGAGGTCCCCCATTAAGAATAGATCACAAAACACAATGATACGGAAAGCATCAAACATATGTGATAGCTTGTTTATGATGTGAGTAGCTCTTAAAATAGAATCCCCCGCAAAAACGGCTAGGAAGGTGGAACTGAAACATCAATGCCAGAGCCACCTGTAAAAGGTGTCTGTGTTTACGCTCAACTACCCCGTTTTGTTAGGGCGTATAAGTACAAGATCGTTGGTGACAAACACCAGCATTTTGGAAGAAATGAAGGCAACTAGAGCTAAAAAATTCGGACAAATTGTCGGTCCTAATGGTCTTAAGTTTGCAGCCAAATTGGGTAAGAATTTTGTGCAAAGAAAACAGTCAAAGTGTGCAGTGTTTGAGACTTATGATTTAACAAGTAAGTCCAAGTAGCTCGAGAGAAAATCATCTACAATCGTCAACATATAATGAGCTCCTGATAATGTGGCTTGTTTATAAGGTCCCCAGATGTCGACATGTATGATTCAAAGCAAGAAAGAGTGCAAGAATTACTGAAACTAAATGGAAGGCGAGTTTGTTTAGCCAAGGGACATATGCTACAACTATGATCTTTATGTGGTTTAGGAATATGTGAGGATTTTGTGTGCTTTATTACATCAGGAGAGGAATGTCCTAGACTTTGGTGCCATAGAGAAAAATCATCTCCAGAAGAAGAAAGTAAGGCATGTGAATTAAAGCAGACAGATTCAGCAACAAAGGATTTGCTGCCCAAGTAATAAAGTTGTCTATGCTACTTCCCTAGAGCCAGAATGCGATCAGTTCTCAGGTCCTGCAGCACACAAAATGAACCATGAAATGAGAACTTGACATGATAAGAAATGCAGAGTTGAGATACATATAAAGTAGGCTGTGGGTAAAATGTGGAACAAATAACATATTAATAAGTGTAAGGTTGGCACAAAGTTGGATGTCACCCTTATGTGTGGCAAGAATAATGCAATTATCGGGAAGGCGGATTTGTATGAAGTTTGTGAGAGTGGTAAGGGATTGGAATAGCTTTACATTCCCACTCATGTGACTTGTAGCTCCTGTGTCTACAATCCACGAGTTAGCGTTATAACCTACTGAATTGCAACGATCCAAAGCCATACCTGCCATCTCGTGTTCTTGAGCAAAATGCACGTTGACTGGATCCTGAGGTACTTTGTGCTGAACCATTCTTAATGCCTCTAGCAACTCAAACATCGAAGCGTTATTAGAGTGAGAATTCCCCAGTTTATCCAGTCCACTGTCTTCTCCACTAGTCACTGCGTTCGCTCTCCCTGCACTGTCCGGGTTTCTTCGCGATTCATGTAGCTCCTTATACCAGTCAGGAAAACCGTGAAGCTTGAAGCAATTTTCCCTGTTGTGTCCAGTTTTATTGCAGTGCTCGTAGAGGAGACTATGTTTATCCACAGGTCCCTTGCGTCGCATGAATTCTCGAGGTCCTGTATTAGAGGTAGAATACCTTTGCTCATATGCTTTCATGGCAGATCCTTCCCCTATATCAGAGTATTTTGAGTTCACCATCCTTTGTCTCTCAACCCGTAGCACCATGGAATATGGTTTGTTGATAAGGGGAAGAGGTTCTAGAACCAAAATCTGACTACGAATGTTGTCGTAGGAATCATTCAAAGCCATCAAAAACTGTATTAGTTGGCTCGCATTGTTTTGTTCCGACTTGGTTTGCTGCATCCGCAAATGCAAAGGCCACACGAACACATAGTTAGTGGCATGAGGCATAATAATTCATCGCAGAGTTGTTTCAATTTGGTGTAGTAACCAGTTACGCTCATATTACCTTGCAAGATAAAACTAATTTCCCGTTGCAGCTTGTATAGCAGAGTTCTATCACACTCACCGTACCTAGCTTCAAGCTCCAACTAGAGATTTCTAGAAGAACTTGCATACAGGTATGCGTTTACCAAGTCCTTGGAGATGGTGTTCAAAATCCATGTCCATACCATACAGTCTATAATCCTCCACTGTCATGTGTTAAGGAGTCCCAATTGCAGGCTGTAGTCATCTGCCGTCTATAAATGCCAACATATCCTTGCTTTCTAAAGCCATCCTTACATACCTACTCCAGGATAGCCAATTGCTCCCATTGAATGGAGCAGAAACCATTACCATGTGATCATTCCCAGTTCCAATTGCTATGGAAGGAAATGAAGGCGTATCAGTTGATGAGCTCGCCATTCTCATCAAAATGTGAGGTTCAGATGAGTGAAATTGATCGGTCAAAGCACCTCGTATGCAGAGACCATCAAGATGATGACTCTGATACCATGACAAAATTAGGCATAAGCCCCACGGGTACTGGGTTACAGAGCAAGAAATGTAGAGGACTGAAGTTGTGTTTTCATTCATTCAACGAGAATTGGTACAGCTTCAATTTAAATAGAGATACAAAGGCGGTGATGAAGAAACTGTGTAACTAACTAAAACAGAAATAACAACTCATATTCCAAATCAGTTGCCACCTAAGCCACTAATGCCAACTAATGAAAGTGTAAAGCACAACTAATAAAAATGTAACCAAGGATAAACACGACTTCTTCACTGCAGAACCAGAGTAGCAGAAACAGAGTAATGAGAAGAAGATGTTGTCTGTGAAGGAGATGGAGCTTGAGCTGAATTCAACAGGTTCTACCAATCTCTTCCTTAGATGTGGAGTGATGGGATATACATTAGGAACTTCTTACATTCATGGGTCTGCATCGCAAATGCTTTTCTTGTATTATATTCTTTTGGCTGCAACCCATAAATATGGACATGATTGGTTAAATAGATTATTGCAGAGATCATAAAAAGAGGCTAGTGAATGAGAGGTCCTATGGTTCATGTTTTAAGTGTATTCAAGGTTATTAGTTGTTTATCGTGCTTATGCATGTAAATGAAATGCTTAAATTAATTGCTTTGAACTACAAATTGTCTAATATTTCTCTATTCAACTATGAATTCCAGGGATTGCTTTATTTGGTTCCGTACTTGCTTAATAAATTGAGCTATGCCATAATAATTACATGAACCCTCATTGATGTGGTGAACTAAGCCATAACGAGATCAACTAAACTTGGATGGTGCAACACTATCTTTTACTTGTTTCTTGCAATTACTACTTTCTTGGATGGCGCAACGAGTTATTTTAAATAATGTTATCTTTCCACTACTCCTGTTTAAGTCATATAGAGACATATTTCTAATACTTTCGTCAGTGGTGTTGCATCACATTAAAAATTGAAGGAATTGCAATAGGTAATTTTAATATAAAATAAAAAGAGGAACTTGATCCTCAAGTCTAAACAAAGGCTTTTTCCACTGAAGACCAAAGGTACTACAAACAAAGTATTCTTATTTACAATAGGCCAAATTTGTTCTAAAGATAATGGATGTCGATGTCCCGAAAAAGAAACTGCAAAGCTCTTGTGTGTGTCATGAAAGCTAGTGTGTCATTGTGAAGCAAGCGGACGACTGTATCATTTGGCTAACACTTGTCGGGATCATCTTCACTAGCATTAACCTGCACATAATCAACAGTATTAGTATCATTTCAAGATATGAAAAAAGAACAAAATACATAACGTACAGCATGCAATCTATACTCGTCTATTACGATTGACGGCTCTAGATTTTATATTTGGTTTCTCAATTATGTGCTTACCTAAATAACATCATCTCGTTAAAAACTATGTGGGAATTTAAAGATTGAAGTAGGAGATTCAAACACTCAATTGTTTCGCATTTGACCACTAAAAAGAATATGCTTCTTGACACTATCTAGAACCACATGATAACCTAATGTATCCATCTCTTCCTCTCTACCATTTTTCTAACCAAAGTCGCAACCTTTGTCCCTATCTAGTTATTCTCCACCGATTTTTTCTCATATTTTAAAATTCAAGAAAGGGTGAAACCATTGCATTTTTTCTTTGTACACTTCAAATCCAAAAATGTATGTGATTTCTATGAAACCTTCACATTCTCAACATTCTAACTTGGAAATAATGGGATTATGAATTTTGAGGCCAATTTAAAATGTGAAGAATGCAAGGTAGTTCGGAGTTGACGCCTAAAGGGGAGATAATCCTCCACCTTTTTGTTAATTTATTCCCAAATTATTCATTATGTTAGGTTTTATCCAATTTGCTTTTTCAAAACCTTTTGATTGTCATACATTTAAAACTTTTGTACAAATTGAACAGAAACACCATATTTGTCCATATCGACATCCAAACTTTGCAGGTGTATCATAGTAAAGTTTGTTGAAAAATCACTACTACACAACCACAAATTAGTTTATTTTTGAACTTAAGAAATAAAATATCATACACTACACGGCAAAACGATTGTCTAGATGCCAATCTCATTGTTTATTTTTATATTACTTGTACACCTATCATCTTAAAAGATTTGTTACCACATCTTGGCGAGTAGCAATATAGTTAATGCATGTATTTCTTTAAGTATTATCAATTCAATTATTTATCACAACAACAAAGTTAATTATACATTTTTTTGGACGTCCAAATAAAAAATTATCCATTTGTTCAAGAGTAATAAACCAAATGCACTTCAAACTTCAAAGTGTTTTCAAGAATACAAAAACTGCTTTAAATGACAATAAAAATCAAGTAATGATTTTCTCTTAAAATAAAAATATTTGACTTTTTCAGGCACTTATCCATAAAATATTCAAACTTTGTAAAATTTATCTTAGAGAAATTAGTGCATTTCATACTGATTTTGAAAACATGAGTTTATAACGGAAAGCACTTGACAAGAGAAAACAAATCTTAGTAAAAGAATAAAAAAGAAAACAAATTTTTTAGAAATATACTGCATTTCATACTGATTTTGAAAACATGAGTTTATAACGGAAAGCACTTGAAAAGAGAAAACAAATCTTAGTAAAAGAATAAAAAAGAAAACAAATTTTTTAGAAATATACTATGGTTGATTACTCAATAATTTTTTTAAAACATTTATCAAATGTTTGAGATTACGTATATATACAAAATTCACGAAATCTTCTTAAAAAGATTTAATTGGCATCTAGACAATCGCTCTACACTTTAGCATAGTATTTAATTTCCCAAAGTCCACAAAATAAAATAACTCATAGTTGGATAATATAGATTTTTCGATATTTTTCGATGATACACCTGCAAACATAAGATGTTAACATGAACCAACATGATTTCTGTAAATTCATACAATAATTTTAAATATATAACAACAAAAAGTTTCAAAACCATGAATTGAATAATACCCAACACGACGAATTAACCAAGAATAAATTTACACAAAAAGGGGAGATTTGTTCTCCAATTTAGGTCTCAACTCTATACTTGCACCATTCACATTTCAACAGCCTCAAACATTCCCAATCCTATTCTTTCCGAGTCAAAATGATGGTCACGTGAGTTTTTCAAAGAAATCAGCACACAAAATTTGGATTTGAAGTTTTCAAAGCATAAATTTAATGGTTTCAGCCTCCTTGATTTCAAAATATGGGAGAAAAAAGTCGGCAAGGAAGAACTAATAAGGACATTGGTTTCTTTTCGGTTAGAAATTTGACGAGAGGAATATGAAGATACATAAGTCAACATTCGGTTCTAAAATATCATCAAAAAGCATACTTTTAGCGGCCAAAATATGTCCCAATTGAGTGTTTAAATCCTACGCAACCCTTTTGATTCCCACACAATTTTTAACAATATGAAGTTTTCCGGTAACACAAAATTTGCAAAACCAAATCCAAACTCTAGCGCCTTCAACCTTTAATAAACGAGTACACATAACCTATAATACTATTAATATGCTTCATTTGTAGAATCAAAAATATGAATGCTACATGTGTTAGGCCACCATTTTTAATTGCACAATACATACTTTTGGAATTTTCTAATGATTACTCGTCATATCTATCTAATGCTTTTTGGGACTTGAAACATGCTAGACAATTCACAATTTTAATGGCACTAGCAAGACATAGACAATGACAATATTGCTAACAATAAGCTTGCAAATAAAATAATTACTAATAAAAATAATATGACATCTCTATTCAATCAGCTCTTTCTCCTTGTACTTTGCATTAAGGCAGAACTAAGAATAAACCAAGAAATAGAAGAAAACAACATAAATACATGTGGCATTCTCCAATTCAAAGGCATAATATGCAACAGATATTGCACAACCAAGATACCTTCCAAGATACCTTCCAAGATGCAGTTGAGAATATATATTCTGTGTTGGCCCATCAGTTGGGCGAATATCAATTGATTTAAGAAGTTTAATCCCAGTTCAACGAGAAATTTTAAGTTGAGATCAAATTGGAGTAGCAGAAAGTTAATGCGTGGCACTTAAATATCAGTGAATAACATATATGCATTATGACAGGAGATGGGAAAAATTGACTGGCAACAAAAAACAGTAGTTAAAACAAAGTAGTAACTTACTGCTCCTAAAGTAGTATACTCCCAGTTGCCGATCAAAGCCAAAACTTTTTCAAACCAAAGTGCAAGCAAAAGGAAGGATCAGTAGCAGCTAATTGCAGAAAACTTACCAATTCAAGGCCAATAGTCTGATGGTTTGCAGTCTCAAGTTTGGTTACCACCATCAACCACCAAATGGGGATCCACTGTGAAAGCATGCAAATGTTATTAACTTCCATTACAAGAAGGGAAAGACCACCAAATCTAACCCAAAAAGACAAATGAAAGACTAGATAAGCATATGGCTAAGCAAAAGGATAGAAGAATAAAATCAAAAAACATCTCACAATATTCTTGTGTTAAATATATTAGAAAGTGAAGATTTTTAATTTTTCAAGGCATGCATAAATCCTCATGAATCTTGAGCAAGTTTGGATTGAACAAATTTGTGATACAATGGGATACTTATGTAAACCTTTTGTTTTTTTCTGACACAGAGTAAGTGACATAACAGATTCATCTTGGTTCCCTCTGTAACTCAATTTGTTAATTGACCTGCATGCTGTTTAGTTTCAGATGATTCCAACCTTTTCAATTTGAATACTGTTCAGGTTCTTGGATACCTTAACAGGAAGGAGGAGATCTATTACAAAGGATTTTATGGGAAGCAATGCATGGAAAATCTACAGAAGTAATAGCTCATGTCCTTCTTTATTTTCCATTTCTTCTTCTTGTAGTCTCATTTTGACAGTTTTCCGATGCTCCCTAAACTTTATGTCATATCTATTGGTTTACAATGAAAGACTGACTTCTTTCAAAGTTGAAATTGGAGTACACAGAAGAATCAATCTCAGACCTTTCTTTTTCCGACCTTGATTCTTCTAGAAAGTAATCTTCTCCCATAATACTTCATTCATTCTTCTATATTACTCCATATCTATAGAGATGGTTACATGTTAAATTCCAGGCCAAGAAACAGAAACGAACAACTGAAACAAAGAAAGGCGTCTCTGTTAAGAAAGCTACTACTAAAACTACCACAAAAGCAGAATTCCAGGTAATAAGTTAGTTTCATGCAGAGATTTTTCTGTTCCAACATCCGCTTTACGGTTTGGTAGAATCAGGTAGCAAAAATAGTATTTAAACTGCATTCCACTAATTTGAACTATATTGTAAATTTATTTTTCCGGACCTTAAACTTTTAGATATCAGAGTCGTGGATGTCCCTTCATGTCCTCTTCAATACAATTTGGTGTATGGCTTACCCTTTATTGCATTAATTGTAGCCAAACAGCCATTTAAGATGGAGCTGCACTAAATTTCAAGGTAGATGGGGCTGGATATGGCTGTTGCCTGCCTCATGGATAGGACCTAATAATTAATAGAAGAATATTCTAACCAAGTAAGGTTAAATTTAAAGATTAAATTCTTCAACAATTTACCTCTGTTTTGTTATGAAGTATTTAGTATTACTTTCCTAAGATTCTGTAGATAAAATCTTAAAGGCTCCTTTTGGACTGGACACAAATAAATTCACCTTTTATTATCAAACTTCAGTATCAAGAAAAAGCAATTCAAGCAATAATTTGACGTACCTCAGCATCATCAATATCAGAAAGGCTATCTGACTCATTGTTTTTAGTTCGGCTTCTCTTTAGCTTGTAACTCTTAACAATCCCCAAAAGTATCCATACTGATGTCCCGGTGTCTGGTTGAAGGACCTGAAATTATTCAATAAATATTCGAGGTCAGGATCTTCTTTTATGAAAGAATGAGTACAAGAAACCACATGTGCACATTTATCAGAACAGCAGGTAGGATTACCATCAGATTTTCTCAGTTGTGTAAGCCCACATGGACCAGCATCTGCACCTTCTACGTGGGAAGGTTCAACTCCTGTCTCTACCTATAGAATTAAGGTCTGTAAGATATGGAAGAACATTAAATCTTAAGATGGCACCATGATCCATCTTTCATGCCTGTAAGGTAGCACGTAGGGATGCAATCAGCTTGGCCATAGTTGCCGTCCATCTCCTCCATAATAGGAACAAATGAGAAGCTTGCATGTTTTCATACATCAACATACACTAGTTGTAACTCATACCACATTTCGATATCAAGGCAGTTACATAGATAAGTAATTATAAAATAACCCTTGCAAAAGCAAAGTACCTTTTTAGGTAATGGAACAAGAAAACCCATGTAGTAGTTGAATATCATGAACCTTGAAACAATTAGCCGAAACCTTCCAACGAAAAATCAAGAATATACAAGAAACCGGGTAATCTAAGTCGGTGATCATTGAGTTGATACCTTAACAAATAATTGACCGAGGCCAGATGGCGGCGGTCGCAGAAAACGGCGGAGGTGGCTGCCTAAGAGGACGACTGCCTCATCTTTCTGCTGTTCCAACAGCGGCTTCGATTCCCCAGTGAAGTTCCCGCTTTCTTCATTTGGAGCCAAATTTTCTCTGGAATCCGCACCAATACTGGAACTGTCCGGGCTTAGATACTTGATTTTCTGGTTGAACTCTGAATTGCATCTCCAAAATGCTTTCTGGGATGATTCTGGCAATACATCATGCCCAGCGGATGAATTCCTGTGGCAGAAGCTGCCAAATCCTTGAATCCCTCCTGAAACTTTCCGGGCCCTGTCCCATTCTTCTTTCAGATCAGGGCCTCTCTCCAGCAGCTTCAATATTCTTTCACATTTATTCCTCACAATCAGTCCCCAGTTGAATCTGCAAAAACAAAAAGAAAATTACGGAATAGCACAAAATCTCCGTGGGCAAAGAAAACTACAATGCGAACCCCTGAATTTTGTGGTGAAAGTCCCATCATACAGATTGAATAAATGGATTCAAGCATTTTAGTTTCCTATCGGAAGATTTGATCAAATACCTGGCACACAATGTGAAAGATCAAATTAAATTCAATTTTCCTTCTTGGAGTGAATCACAATCGATGAATGTAATCATCTAGTGTATCCATAGGTTCGGATACTTTAAGCAACAAACTTTCCACCGATGCAAGATTGAGAAACAATCTGCCTCTCCCATCCTTTATCCCTCCAAGACAAGAGCATATTAGCCTTTGCAGATGCACAACACAAGCAACTTATGCATACAAGTCTATGCCCCAAAACTTGGCAGGTTGATTGGTCCGATAATTGCGGTCTTCTGATAAAATAAAATCCATGTCTTCTTTAGTAAGCTCGAAATCAAATACCAGAAAGTTCTCCTCCAATCTCTCGACTTTTGATGACTTCGGTATTATGACTGTATTCCGTTGGATACCCCAGCGAAGAACAATCTGAGCCACAGTCTTATTGTACTTCTTGGCAAGACCCTGATGCAAAACAAGCAGATTTAAAGTTCATTTTGCAGTGGATTCTTATTCAACTTCAATCTTTTACCAAATGAGAACAGTTATGATGGTAGAAATAGGTTAAAGTGATGCAAAAAACATACTTTAAGAACTGGATCATCCAAACATGACACTGAACCGAACCATTCTGTGTTGGCTGTGGCACCTCCAAGAGGAGTGTGGGCAGTAACACAGACACCGTGTTTCTGACAAAACTTAACAAGAGAATCTCGCTGGAAATAAGGATGTGTCTCGATCTGATTGACAGCAGGCTTCACTCTCGCATAGGCTAAGCAATCTCTGGTCAGAAATATGTCATAGTTGCTGCATATAGAAATTGATTAAATTGTTAAGAGAAAAATCGGGCAAATACAAGTGCCAATAGTTTTTATCTGTTCTGGGAGAA
>NC_026152.1:20823606-20832308 GCF_000512975.1 Sesamum indicum
TGTGGTGAAAGTCCCATCATACAGATTGAATAAATGGATTAAAGCATTTTAGTTTCCTACCGGAAGATTTGATCAAATACCTGGCACACAATGTGAAAGATCAAATTAAATTCAATTTTCCTTCATGGAGTGATTCACAATCTCCATGATTCACAATCGATGAACGTAATCACCAAATGTATCTATAGGTTCAGATTCTTTAAACAACAAACTTTGCAAGATTGAGAGACAATCCGCCTCTCCCATGTTTTATCCCTACAAGATAAGAGCAGATTAGCCTTTGCAGATTCGATGCACAAGCAACTTATGCATACAAGTCTATGCCCCAAAACTTGGCAGGTTGATTGGTCCGATAATTGCGGTCAATAGTTCTGATAAAATCCATGTCTTCTTTAGTAAGCTCGAAATCAAATACCAGAAAGTTCTCCTCCAATCTCTCGACTTTTGATGACTTCGGTATTATGACTGTATTCCGTTGGATACCCCAGCGAAGAACAATCTGAGCCACAGTCTTATTGTACTTCTTGGCAAGACCCTGATGCAAAACAAGCAGATTTAAAGTTCATTTTGCAGTGGATTCTTATTCAACTTCAATCTTTTACCAAATGAGAACAGTTATGATGGTAGAAATAGGTTAAAGTGATGCAAAAAACATACTTTAAGAACTGGATCATCCAAACATGACACTGAACCGAACCATTCTGTGTTGGCTGTGGCACCTCCAAGAGGAGTGTGGGCAGTAACACAGACACCGTGTTTCTGACAAAACTTAACAAGAGAATCTCGCTGGAAATAAGGATGTGTCTCGATCTGATTGACAGCAGGCTTCACTCTCGCATAGGCTAAGCAATCTCTGGTCAGAAATATGTCATAGTTGCTGCATATAGAAATTGATTAAATTGTTAAGAGAAAAATCGGGCAAATACAAGTGCCAATAGTTTTTATCTGTTCTGGGAGAAGACTGAAAAACGGAGGAAGGGAGCAGCTATCACCTATTTAAAGCTTTGCTGAGAAAAGCAAGAATGTTTAACCATGGAGGCAAGGACTAGATAGTACTTAATCCAAGTATTTGAGAACTCGTGTGACCTAAAAATGGCCACCTGCAGCTTCTGAGGACTAGATAGTTTCTTTTTCCTTGTTGATCATCAACGTGGAGTGTGTTTTCAATAGCATTGTTATTAGCAATCATTTTGCTCCTAGCTAGTTTTCAAATTTGAACTTATTTATATTATTATCCACATTCGAAGTACAATAGAATTGTGCAGTTCATCATATGTTAGTTATTCAGAAGCAAAATACATTGAGAAAAGAAGAGAAAATAAATTAATGAAGAAAGAGAAGCTTCGGGTCACCTGATCCCTATGCTTCGCACTAAGCCCATGGAAACTAGATCTTCCATTGCGTGCCATGTGGTCTCCAATGATACAGTAGTGTCAATGTCCAAAACACCATCCTCTCCCAAAGCACTTGCAGTTGTACCAACTCCTGCAAGAATGTCAATATCAGAGAAAACAGAACTTTCCAACATCAACACACAGGGGCATTAACACGAGAACAAAATCGTTCTTATTGTTGACAGGAAAAAGAAAAGAAAAACAAATAACTCTGAGGTCCCCCATTAAGAATAGATTACAAAACACAATGATACGGAAAGCATCAAACATATGTGATAGCAGCAGCAAGTACATCTCTCCAACTACCACCATGTTTTCCATGTTTGGACTTGTGCTGAAATTGGCAGTCCCTTTTTTTTTTTACCTCTAAGATCTACAATGTACAGTCACGCTGGCACTCACCAGAAGACCGTACACTGATTGACCTTCCCTCTTTCCTATCATTCAGCCATAAGACCAGCTTATGTAATGTTAAAGCTAAGCTGAGAATATCACTCAGAATATGATAAGTACATGATCTCCAATGCAGGAACGTACCTGTGTGTCTTGTGGCAACAGGGAAGTGAACTAGGTATAAGTCTAGATAATCCAGGCGTAGTTTCTTTAGACTGTCTTTGCAGGCCTCAGCTACATGCCCGTGGTCTGAATTCCACAGCTGCAATTGGAGGAATAAATCTTAGTGCCTTTACAATGTGATAAATAATCTTCACCTAAGCACAAGAATTAGGAATATGACATTTTTAGAATGTGAGAATGTCTATAACTAGCCTTTGTTGTTATGAAGAGATCCTCCCTCTTGACAAGTCCTGCCTGAAACACTTCAGCAAGCGCCTCCCCAACTTCTTCTTCATTCTTGTAGTCAGCTGCAAAGGGCAACCGTGCCAGTCCATCAAGTTTATTGATCCCAATCACACGATCAAAGAAAGATTTGTAGAAGTCTCGGAGAAACGAACTAAATCTACCAGTGATGAGGATGCACAGTTTTAACTGACTTTCTAATTTATTTAAGTAATGCTACATTTCGTTTTTCAAAGTCCTCAGAACATTTGGGGGAAAAAAAGCAGATGCTAATTTCAAAGGCACCTATAATACTGCAACACATTCGCAGTTTGCTTGAGAACAAAAATTTATACGTAAAGGTGACTTTTCCAATAGCAGAAGTCTAGATAAACATTCAACAAAAAGGATATAAAAAGAAATTAAAAACAGAATCTCCAGTAGCATAAGTATTACTCAACGAACTTAAAAGAACAATCGAGCGAGAGAGAAAGAGAGTGGGGGAGCGAGAGAGAGTACCGGCGCAATCAAAGTGACGGTAACCGATTTTGATAGCGTTGAGTATAAGAATTTTTATATCTTTGCCTTCCATCCGCCAAACGCCCAGCCCAATCATCGGCATTTTGAAGCCGCTGTTCAGCGTAATCGCCATCTTTTCAATGAATGAGCTTATGTCTCTCTTTGTTTCTCTCTCTAACTTCTTCAATGGATGAGGGGCTTCAGGTTTTAGTTTGCAATAAATACCAGCACTCCTCTGCGTAGATCGGAACCTTGAAATGGATATTTTTCTATCTCCACGTCGAGCAACGACGTCGTTGGCATCTCTTCCGCATATTTCGTCTTTTCATCAAATAACTTCAGGCATAATTACACTCTCATCCACTGATATTTTGGGTAATTATAGGTAGATCCCTTATAGTTTAGGAAATTACATCAAACACTTCTGAAGTGTGTTTCTAAAATAATTTTCTCCGTTATTCAAAATTTATCAAATTTGTTGATATTAACGAAAAAAGTGAGTGTAAATTGATATCTATCATCGATTGACTTATTACTAACTTATTGCAGGCCAATTTTTTTTTTACTAAAATATCCTTATAACTATAAAAATATATTTTATCACATGCGTTAACGGGTGAAGACGCGTGAGTGTAATTTGGTCATAGGCATACTTATTTGACCTACAATAAATTAATCGAATGTAAATATAGATTTTTTTGTTAATTTCAGCAATTCGGTCAATTTTTTACTAATAGAGGAATTTATTTATTAGATGAAAATAAATCTCAAGATTGCAAAATGTAATGTTTAGAACCATATGGAGTCTACATGTAATTATACCAAACTTTAAGGGAGAGAAATATAATTATCTCTAATTCCAATGTAGTAAATTATTTTCTTGGACTCAATGTTTATTACTTATCAACAAGTTTTGAGGCTTAATTTTCTAAGGCTGTATTTGAATTACTGAATTTTGATTTGAATAGAGAATTTAAAAAAATAATTTAGTTTAAAATTATTTCTATTCATAAAAAAATAATTTGAAATTATAATGAAATGACGTAATTTTTTTAAAATTTACAATTATTCAAATATAGTTAAATTGAATTTAAATACAACTTATATTTGAATTTTAGTATGCAAATAACTCTAATTTTGTACAACTGTAATAGTTAAATACGACTCAAACCAGCATTTTTCAATTTTTAGTAGTTTCTTGGTTATGTATAATACTTTGTCTTTACTATACAATAATGTAACATCAAATTTCATGTTTCTTCCCTCCCCCCTTCTCTTTTGAAAAAGAAATAATTATATTATTTATATTTTAAATAAATAATAAATACATTTGGTTGTGCCACACACACTAGTTTATTATTATGGGAGAGGAGTTTCTTGACGTGCTCCCCTATTATTGGTATGCTATTTTATTCTTTAATATTTAATTTTATTTTTTTATTTATCACGCAACTTTTTAATTTTCTACTTTTGTGATTTTTTGTACGTGGAAAAACTGGACTCACTTTAAATTTCAAAATACTTTATTTTTTAAGATAATATATATTTAAATTTATAAAAATAATATTTATTTTTTGTGCACACATCAAATGTGTCCTTATTGCTAAGTATAAATATAGCGTTACGTGGTGATTTATTGTAAAAATTGAAAACCAACGATAAGGAGCCCAAAGCCGTATTCATGTGTTCAAATTTTATGTCCACATTATTATGAGCTGGGCCCATTAGCCCATTCACTCTAATTGTCAAGCAGGCACTAACGCCTCTCAAATCTGAAATCCGGCACCATCGTGTGTAGCAAGTAGCAGTATCGCGAAAACCCTGTCCTAACCCAACGTCATTTTTGTGGGTTGGTGCCCGCCCGCGATATATTGTAACGGTTTCTAAAGCCCTGCCCTAAACCCGACCTTACGCTTTTGGGTCGGTGTCAGCTCTTCTCTGTTTTACTTCGAAATTGCAGAGCGCGGGCGGATTCCAGCCTCTAGGGTTTTAAAAAGTTTCAGTTACTCTCTCACTCTTTCGTACTCCTCCTGTACGGTGAATTCAAGTGTATGCAATGGCGACACCAGCAACTACAAACGCCACCGATCAATCTTCCAACTCTACAAAAATAGTCGACGCTTCCCTCTGGTGGGAACCTTTTAATGCCTTTCTTACCGAACTTGAGAGCGCCTCCGGCTCCTCCGACCTCCCCCAGTCTCTGGTAAGAATTCTGAAACAAAACGAATAAAAAACCTACTTCTCAAATCATGTCTCTGAGTATCTAAAAACTGCAAGTATTGTGTGACTGCATGAATTTATTTCTATAATAATAGCATTCGAGTCGTAAGTGAAATCGCGTCTTCATGTATTGTTAATGGTGAAAATCTTGATGAGTCGTGTGACTAAATCAATTTACTTCAGGAGAAGAAGTTGAAAGATAATCACGCTTGGTTTCTGGACACCATCTTGCAATTCAAGTCGCCAAATCAGAGATCAAGGGAAGCACTGGATTCACCCAGAGTCAAGATAGGTCCACACGAGTTGAATGTACAGCCTGAATTGAAAGATGCAGCGCTCAAGATTAGTTCCATCATGGTAAATGTTGACATTCTCTATCAGTTGGTTTACTGTTTTGACTTCCACATAACTCAAAGTGCTGCTTGAATTAGTTGATACTGTTTTCATTTCCTCAGACAGTGAAATAACTTGCATACATGCCAGTGTTTAGATGAGGTGCAGTCTTATATCCTTGTAAAAAGATCAGTGGAACGAAATGATGCAGCAGCTAGTGATATACATCCGGATATTCTAAATTTGGTCAGTCTGATCTTCTTCTCTTATCTATGATTCATCTTAGTAGTTTCAACTTACAAGACTACTAGTGTAACAGCATCCGAGTCCCATATTGTTACTACCTTTCTGGAATAGTGGTCACATTCTCTCATAACCAATATATGCCATTCATGAGGAAATGGTTTTTTACTAAAAGAACGCTTATATAGACTGCTAAGTACTTCCTGTACTAGATTTGCTTGTGAAAGAAAATCTGGGAAGCATGTAATGCTCACATATAAAATGCCTCCTTTCTAACGTCTGACTGTTATGGAGCAAACAAATTGGCTGCAGAACCTCACTGGCAAGGTATTTTGTTGCCAGCTTCACCGAAGGAAGGTATATCAAGGTGGCTATAGCAGGCTACCTTTGCTGGACATGCAAAACAGAGGGAAAAATTTGTTCATGTGTTTTCATGTCCGAGTTTATCTAACTTTACATCTTACTCTGATTTTTACAACTCTTTGATTAATATATATTTCCATCTTTTGGTAAAGCATTAGTTTGGTGATAATTAACTGAGATTAGCTATATTTTCTGTTGGAATCTTGATGTGGATGCAAATTATAGTGATCCATTCTGTTAGTTTTATCTTGAAGTCCATCTAAGTCTAACATTCTTGTCCTTGTAATCATTTATTGTATTTCAGTTTTGGATTTTTCTTTACCTTTTTTACTTTTCTAAAAGGTTGTGCTTGAGTACTACATTGAAAGGCAATGCTTGTTGAAGTGCACAAGACAGATCCTTATGCATGCCTGTAAGTATTAACTGCTGTGTTAATGTTAATGTGAGGAGTGTTATTCGCTAAATTTTGATGATTGTCTTCTTATTTTGCTCAAAATGTCTCTATATGCTGTAGAATCATTTAAGTTTTCATACAAGTACCTTAAAATAGGGTTCTTCTATTTTAATTTTAGATGCACTATGAGTCTATGACCTAGATTTGTTGTGAACTGACTATTGCGGTAACAAAGTAATTTAGTACCTAGAGAGTTTTTGTAGTGTATTTATTAGTCATTAAATGTACTCTTCTTTCTTGGTTTTGTTCCCCCAATTAGTCTGTACCTTATGTAATTCATTGAGAAGGCCTGGATCCATTTGTGTAGCACAAGGTCATGATGAAGAATATGAAGCGGATTTATCATTGCTCTATAGTTATATTAATGTTATGGTTCTAAAATGTTACCTGCTGAAATGCAATTTGGACAGGTAATGCTTGTGGACTTTTAGGTTTTGTTGACCCACCTGACCCCCCACCAAAAAAAAAAAAGGAAAAACAATAGTTGTAGTAATGCACCATACAGATTCTACTCCTATAGTGCATCTAACAGTCAATAGATGAGAAGAATGAAAATGTTAAGGAAGTAAATACTGCATGGAATTTTCAGTTACAGATATTGACAATGGCAGCCTTTATTCTTAACTTGATGGGTTTAAATTTTTGGAGCTGTCCAGGGAAGACGGTGGTGTTTAGATTTGAGAATTTAGCAGTTATTACTTTGGTTTTTCATCTTTATGTAGTTGGCTTTTACAAAGAGAAACTATACATTTTTTGTTTATATAACCATTTTGGCCTTCTGATAATGGACAATTTTCTTTGTATAGTGTACTATGGCTCCCAATCAGAAGAAGGTTCTGCTGTATTAGAGGAGGCACAAAGGCTAATTTCTGATGGACTTGAATGTAAATTACTTTCCATCTTCCAGGACCTTCTGTCTTCCAACTACCCCGAGCAGATGGTACGGTCAGTTGTAACATTCAAATGAAATATTGGTACTGAAGCCTGTGTGCACTTATTTAACATTTATATGTATGCATTTATGGATCCATTCTTTTTTTCTTTTCTTGTGACCTGCATTCTAGATGAGACCATGTATTTGATGGCATTTTTGCAGGATATTGACCTCTACACTTTGTGGGCTGAGGAGACACTTATAGAGGACAATTTAATTCTCGACATTCTTTTCCTTGTTTATTATGAGTCCTACTGTACTTGTGACGCCAAATGCTGGAAGAGATTGTGTACGCTATACCAGGTACCTTCTGTTGCTCTGGTTGTACCTTTGGAACTTTATGCTTCCATTACTTATTTTTCTTTCCACAATGCAGGGTATTGTCAATGGGACGTACAACTTCCAGAAACTGGCAATATCAACTGAAGCCATTCGTTCTATTTATCATGCCAAAGTTCAGCTGCTATTCATTCTCATTGAGGCTTTAAACCTGGAAAATCTCCTCCAAATGATCCATGACAATACTCCTTTCAGGTTTTGGGTGCTCTTTTTTGTTTAATTTTCTGTTTCATATTCAGAGAGTGAAATGATCTCTTAAAGCAGTTGTAATTGCTGTAAGACTAATTTATCATCATCTTCTGTTAGCTAAAAACAATTGAGTACAGACTGTGGATATATGGAAGTAGTCAACTCTTGCATGACTTTTTTATGCTGGTTAGTTATTAAGGATGAAAACTTGACCTTCTTTTTTGAAATGTGATGTGCTTTCTCCAATCACCCGAGCAAAATAATGCATGTCACCAGTTAAAGGAATTAGAACCTAACAGAGTGAAATTCTGAATTTGAAAGAAAAATTTGCAGAGCATTCAGTCTATAAAAGTGTCATGGGCTAATCATTCTTCACTGTACTAGTCCATGACCATTCTTTTCTAGATGATGAGTGGGCCCACTTATCATCTCTGTGAAATTTTCTGTATCGAAATCAATGCCTTATCCATAAGCATTTTGATTAGTATGTATTCTATTCCATATACGAAATGTTCTTAATTTGAGATCCTGGTTTTTAGTTTATGACACCTGAAGAATTAGGTTACCAGACCCTAACCTCTTTACTGGATATTTTACAGTTGGAGCGCACTTGGGGCATGCCATATTTGATCTGCTTGCAGCATAAAATATAAAGAGTGTCAAATAATATTTGATATAGCTGACTGCTATTATTTCTTGTTAACTCAACCTTTTATTTTTTGTCATTTTAGAACATATATATTTTATAAACCTACAATTTTCTGAAATAGCTCAATGCTTGCTATTTCTTGCTCAGGCAGGGCACAATAGCCTTTTCAGATGTGGATGTTCAGCAAATAGATGCCTTGGTTTCTAGTTTCAATATTTTCGAGGCCAAAGAAGCAGGTCCTCTGATCCTGGCATGGGCAGTATTTCTTTGTCTAATTTCTTCCAGGGA
>NC_026152.1:20832461-20857604 GCF_000512975.1 Sesamum indicum
TTTGCTAATGGTACATTTTCAATCAGAAAATGTTTCATCACTATCTTGTTTGTAACTTTATTTTGCAGCAACCTACACTTTTGGTTATTTCTTTTATCCTTTTGATTCATATCAGGAGATAGATCACATTGGTTATGTTCGTCAAGCATTCCAGGCTTCATCTTTGGGATATTTCCTCGAAATTCTGCAAAGCGACACACTGAAAGATTCAGATGTGAGTATTGTTTTTCATAACATTGTCCTGGGCTTTCTTTGTTAATTTGTTAAGGATAATATGCACACATATCCTTCGTGGTTAGGTTCTAAATTATATGTATGTTTCTTTATAATTTTGATTCCATACTCTTTTTTTATCTCTTAATTTTTTATTACATGAATCATATAATTTCTCTTTGCTATTATCCAGGGTCCAGTAGCAGGTTATCGGAGTGTTTTAAGGACGTTTATATCAGCATTTATTGCATCTTATGAGATCAGTCTCCAGGTATATTGTGCAAATAAGCATATAAATGGTACATTGTTTTTGGGTTGCTTTGATGTTCATACCACTTTCCGCATCTTGCAGTTTGGGGATGATAATCTGAAATTAATATTGGAGATACTATGCAAAATCTACAGAGGGGAGGTCTGTCTATTCAATGCTTTTGTCATGTTAAAGCATCGGCCTTACCACAACTAATTTAGGACAATTGATTTTTGCAGGAGTCCCTTTGTATTCAGTTCTGGGACAGGGACAGTTTCATTGATGGTCCTGTCAGGTGCCTTCTTTGCAACTTAGAGGGTGAATTTCCATTCCGGACTATTGAACTTGTCAGCTTGTTGTCGGCCCTTTGTGAAGGTGCATGGCCATCAGAATGTGTGTAAGTGGAACTTGGTGATGCTTTATCATGTGTATCATGTATAATAGTACAGCAATGCATCATTTAGTTCTTTGGCTTTTTACATTTGATGAGCAATTTTTTCTCAGTTAAACAATAAACTCTGTAAAATTTGTTTTTCTTCTAATGAACCTTAGAAGATAAAAATTCTGGAACTGAGTGATAAATAGTACTCTAGGATTATGTTGTAACTTTATGTTGAAGAGGCATCGTCTAAAAAGTGGACCAATGAAGAGAAATTCATTTTTTCCCCTTATTTTTTTATTAAATGATTTAACCTCTGAAGCGAATTAAAGTGTCTTTGATTATAAACTGTTTACTGGAGATTAGTTCTGTGGGGTATGTTTGTGCTTTGCATGGTTTTACTTAACATGTCTTTTAAGTTTTTTTTAGCTATATGATTCGGGAGAATTGGAAAGCAATAAAACTCTGTAAGTTTAAGTTCCACTTTCCATGACTCTTTTCAGTTTTTAATTCACAATATTGAGAAGCCTTCTCATTTTGATTGAAAAGAATCATGTCTTAAGAGGAAGTGAAAATTCTTTGTAGGTTTTCTACAATTCTCGTACTTTTATCTGAATTTCACCTCATGAATTTCTTGTACAACTTGAGCCTAGAAGTTTAGGGACTAAAATGGATCCAGTCAATGTTAAATTCCAATATGCCTTTTATAATCTGTGTGCCCACCAACAGTTTAGTTAATGCCTTGGCTGGGAAAGACACAGAAGTTGCGAATATATTTGTCTGATATATCTCTATTATCTTATGAGCAGATTTAATTTCCTTGATAAGTCTGTTGGGCTATCAACTCCTCTTGAGATAAGCAGTGATTCTGCTGTAGATGCTGTTGTTCCCGAGATCATTGAAACACGTTATCCCTTGAAAGTTGCTGGTATTGAAGGCTTGATAATTCCTAGCAAGTCTCGGGGTCAAGTGATGAGAATGATTGACAAAAAGTACGCTCTGGTGCGGTGGGAGGTAAATTTTGAATTAAATTTTGCATTTGTTATTTATGTATAAGATTTTTATCTTTTTTGATATTTTGCTCTTTTTGCTGTGATGATATCTTTGTAACTTCTTGGGCTATAGCATCAGCTTGGTGGATGCATAATGATTTTACTGCTTGTGGTTTTTTTGCTATCTGTATCTTTCTTTTCTGTCATCTTGTTCTTTATTCTTCTTATTTTAAAGAGATTCAACTTGATATATGATTGACATGTCCTCTGTCTATATAGACCTTTATAAATTCCGTAATGCCTGTTTCAAGACGTAGGGATGCTGATTGCTTGTGTGGCATTTTTGCAAAATTGTCATTAAGTACGTGTTTTCTGAAATGTGTGTTTGGCTATGGGTCTTCTGAGAAAATCTCCCAGTTAGTAACTCTTGCCGCTCTAGGGTTTCTTCCTCTTGGAAGAAAAATCGTATTTCAGGATTATGTTTTAGTCTAAGAATTCTTATTGACTGTCTCCTGCACTACCAAACACTATTTGTGATTGGCCTAGACTTGAATCTGGGTTTTATCGTTGCTACTTGGACAAGCGCTATGCACTTGGACACACCTACATTCTACATACAGTGACACAAGTTTTTCTTTCCCATTCCTGGGAAAACATCTCCTCGTTCATATATTATTCTAAGTGAACTGGTGTTTTTGATGTCTTGTCATTCTATCGTTCCTCTGCTCTGTGCTTATGAGTCTAAACATGTGCAGTTTACAGGACTATTGGTTTGTGTGATCACACTTATGGTCGTTATAGATAACTCCCTGCTTAATGCGAGAGTTGTTGTCATTTCCCATGCCTTTTAACTGTTGTGATAACAACAGCACCAGCTCTTTCTTTTGCTGAACCAGGGTTCATGATTGGTTATGCAGTGAGTACCATTTGAGATGTTTGGTCTGATGACTGCTCTTCACTTACTGTGACTTTTTCTTGTATGCTGTGCTGCTGTTACTTGGTGCATGTTTATCTTGTTGATAAAATCTTCAGTGTGGTGTGATGTCCTGTTAGCACTTTTGTTCACTGAACTTTATTATTTGTTTTCTTCTCTCTCCCTCTTTTCCACTTACTAGTTTCATCTATATTAACCTTGGTCTCTGTGCAGTACACTGAATCTGGAGTACTTGTGCTACTTTTGCGCTTAGCTCAACAGCAGTATGCACAAAACACGGAGGAGCTCATTGTAATACTTGATTTGCTCAGCCGATTGGTGACTTTCAATGTGGTAATCTGTTTTTCTTTCAATCTTGGCTTGCTTTTATTTGATAATCTTTAACCATTATTAAACTCTAAATTTGATTGTCACTGGTACCCCTTGCTTTGCTGTCTGGTCATATTTTAGCATAAGTTCTGTACGAAATTATAGTTTGAGATAGTCTGTAGTGCTTTACGAGGTACTCATCATGTTATATATGCGTTTTCTTTTTATATGAAACAAGGTCAGTTTTTATCACCTTTTACATTGTTGAAAGTAGCAGTCTACTTATGATTCTTGTGACCCCCTATGTGTTGCTTGTTGTGTTCTGATAAGGAGTGGTTATTGGGCCTGATGGGGTTAAAAATTTCCTTTAAGTAGCAACTCTTCCGGTTAGCTTGAAACTTGGAAGTTACATGAAAAAAGGCAATTTGAGTGCTGGGTTAACAAGCATTAACACTTTGATTTCTAGTACAGGCTGGAGACACAAGCAGGTGGAAAATATGTGTAAGGAGTAAGATTGGGTTGTCATAAGATGCCTGTCCATATGAATTGTTTACAACATCCATTTGCAGAAAGATTGAGTCGCTAATTTGTGAATATGCTTACTAAATGTCTTGTGGATAGGCTGGGAGGGGTTGATTGAGTATTGCAATGTGGCTCACAGGGAATAGCCTTGAAATTAGATATAATGTTTTGAAAAAGTGTTACTTGCAATTGGAGAGTACTTATGTATATGAATACTTATAAACTGTTGATGTTAGGCTGTTTGTTATTCTCTTATGGATGCTTGGAATTCATTCCATGATGAAGAAACTGGCATAGGGATCCAGGAAAAATATGTGCGGTATGACACTGAATTTCATCTTTTGCATTTTTGGATAATCTTTCATTTTGTATGAGTAATTCTCTTCTGTCATGAAGTTATAAGCCTCTGACTTTAATTGCAGCATCGATGTGGTTGAGATTATCTGTGCTTTGGTGAAAAATCTCCTTCCCAGTGCGAATGGTGCAGTAATGATGTCTATGGGGGTTACTATATTGACGAAAATGTTGAGATGGTAATCTTTTGGTCTTCCATATTCCAAATGCATGCATGACTGCCTTTTATTTGAAGTTGCTCATTTGTCGAATGGGAATGTTTGAATATGATTGGTTTCATGATGATAAGCGGTACATGACTTGATATGGATGTTACGAGTATCCCTAATAGATATTTGGTTACCAGTTGTATCTTTTTCCCCCCTATAATGGTTGCTCATGACCAACTGCATGCGGATAAATATGGTGTTGAGTTTATAAATTTAATATCTGAACATGGCTATTTGAATAAATTGATATGGTTCACATAATCAATTTGCATTTTTTAATTGCTGAATCTGGTTCTTACTTTCGCCTTTTCCAATGTTTTGTTGATGCAGCTTGCCATCTCATGTAGCTACAATGGTCTTGAAGGGCAATATATTTGATGTTGCCTATAGGACGAACCCTTTTGATACCGTCCCCAACAGTTTATCAAGGTTTACCTCTTGAGATGTTTTTTAACTGATCATTTTTAAACTAAAATCTATCATGAGAAATATGATTGACTACATTGGATAAGTTGTGTGGAATATAAGAAGCTCATGCAGATAGATTCCACCTATCTAACGAGGACTTTATACCTGCCCTCTTTCTTGCAATTTATTTGTGTTCTTTTGCCAGCTGAATCTCTTGATTTCAGTCTTTCGGGTGATTCTGTTTTCTTAAGGCAAAGGAACCTTCACGATGGCTTGATATAAACCAAATGTATTGACAATATTTTCCATGGATTGTTGCAGTGGGTCCTGGTTGCTTTCTGGAAGACTTGCCAAAATGCTTTTGATTGACTGTGAGCAGAGTGATTGCTCGCTTACTCTTTCAGGCATGTTATTTGATCTAGCTACTTTTGTGGGTGCTTATATTTGATCTGAAGTGGTGTTACCTTCTTTAATCTATAGGATTATATCCCTAAACGATTTTGTCCTTATGTAGAATAGACCACATTGTATTATTTGTTATCTCTGGAGTTTTAATCATCAGTTAGCGTTGTTAGTTGGTTATTTGTTATCCTGTGGATTTTCATTGGGGTTCACCAATGTATCTGTTGTGTGGTGCCTGCTTGTATTTGATTATTGTACAATTAACCACATTGTATCGAAATACTTAAACCTCCACTTTTTCAAGGATGTCCTACTGTACCCATGGATATTGCTCCACTAGGATTAGCTTCAGGCATATAACAAACAAAAAACAGTTACTAAGAGGTGTGGTTAATGAAACATGGGTGGGATTGTCTCCATTCAGATATGGTCTGTGATTTCATCCAGGAAACTCCGATTTCACTGAAATTGGGTCTATTGAGTTATCATTAGTCTTTTATTTTGAATTGGCGTCTGGACGACATGCTGAAGCCTTCACATGGATCTTCAAGGTTCACCTTTTGCAGTTTACCATGTTGATGCTGCAATTATAATTCTAGTATTTACAAGTTGTAATTTGCCTTTTCCAGTTGATGCATTTCATATTCTCTTTCTCCTCCCTACTGGGTCTACTGTGAGATTTAAGGGTCTTCTTTTGGTGTGACAGGATAAATTTCTTTTAGTAGTCTAATTTATTTTAGTGCATTGATTTTGTTATTGTTGAAATTTCAGCTGATGCTTGCGACTGATTTTACAGTGCTCGACTTCACTATGAATCTCCTGGAGACTGGATTAGAAACTGATACCATCCTTGCACTCATTGTTTTCTCCCTTCGCTATGTTCTTGTTAATCATGAATTCTGGAAATATAAGGTGAAGTATGCTCGGTGGAAGGTGACACTGAAGGTATCAGTTTCTTTCTTGTCCAAAAATATGTTAAATATCCTTGCTTTTACGTTTAGAATACTCTGTATCTGTTATTTGTAGCCAAATCATAGGATAAAGGCATGCATATAGTTTAACGATCAAGATATGAAAGAAGCATAGACCATAAAGTTCATTGAATGAGCAGTTCCCAATTTAATCTCCTTTTTCCCGGTTTTGGTTTAGCCAACATCAAGTGCAGAAGTTCCAAACAACTCGTAGTCATTTCTTGAATCTTATTATTTGGTCATATTTGTCGGTCATCTATTGAAGTTCCTATTGGTGACATAGGAGATGACCTATTTCATTGTTTACTTCCAATTTTTTTTTTTATATTTGCGAATATCTCTGATTTCTAGTTTGATTTCTTTGTTTTTGTAGGTGCTTGAAGTTATGAAGAAATGTATTTGGTCGATCTCAAGCTGTCACAAACTGGGGGAAGTAGTTCGTGATATAATGCTTTCAGATTCTTCCATCCACTCTGCCCTTTTTCGAATTGTTTGTACAACTACACCGAGCTTAGAGGTTAACTGCTGTATTTACTCCTTACATATCTTGAGATACTTTTACGCGACATGTGATTCTTTAGTCATCTTATTTGACCTTAGTTCTTCCTTCTCCCCCTATTTCCCTTTTCTCCTTCTGCCGGCAGAAACTTTATGTGTCTCGCCTTTTCGACATGCTGGACATTGAGGGGCTGCATCAAGCCTTATCCTCTGGGTTGGATGTCCTTATCAGTATGGTATATGCTTTTTCAAAGGTATGCTTCTGGACAGGTTATTTTTGTCCCCAGAGCTTAGTATGACAATTTTCTCAGAATTTGCATCCCTTTTTTCCTTGACAAAAATTTTAAACATTCAAAATTAGATTCTTTGCAGGCGATAGAACTCATTATCTGGTGAAGCAGATAATCTATAATTTTCTGGTTTTCAGGAAAATCTAGTTTGTAATAAAAGATCTTTATCTCATTTATATGGTGCAAGCTGAAACAGAAAAGTGCATGTCATTCACTGTGGTCTTTCTTTAATTAGTTGTACCAAATATTGATAGGTTCATACTCGTTACTTTTTCATGTTCTTAATACTATTGATGTACTTATGTCTGAACTTCCTGAATACAAAGTAACCTTGTGAATATAACTATACTTTCTGAGCCTGTCTCTTGCAGCCATGTTACTCGAGCTTGCTTTCTCACTTTCTCTATTCTGTGTGGGTACCTGAGTTTTAGTCTAATGGTTATCTTCAATGAGAGCAGTGAATGGGCATTTATGCTGACTAGTATTTTTGGTATCTTATATTTGGGCTCTGGAAATGGTTATTTGAATGAATAACTGACTTTTGTTTTTCTGATCTTATTAAATGGAGCAGCATTTATTATTGAAAAATTAAGAATTATCCTTCTCCACCTCGGCGTGCAAAGATATATTTTATGGTTGCATGTGTACTCCAGTTTTTAATTTGAGTAAAACTTAACTGTTGTTTTGTAGGATTCGCCAAGTCTTCCAGTTTTCCATCAAGCAGTTCTATCACCAATGACAAAGCCAATTCCTGTGATCAGTGCTGCCATATCATTGATGTCATACTTCCGAGATCCTGTAGGTCTATTTTCCTCAGAGGCAGCACTTCACTTGGATATGTTTGCTTTGCAGGATTTCATGGATTGAAAATTTAATAGTAGCTTCTTTTGCCAATTTTTGGTTTTTTCATTATATGGCCTGGTTTCTTGGTTTCTTACATCTTATTTTTGTTTCTTCATCCAGAAGATACAAATTGGTGCAGCAAGGTTGCTGTCTGTGTTATTTATATCCGATATTTCACAATCCTATACTTACAGCAATGCGACTCTCTGTTTGGATGATAAGCAGGTTTGACCAGCTTGCAGAATTGTGTCCAATTTTTTAGCTCAAAATTCTCTGTTTTATCAAATGTGGATACATTCTTTTTTGCAGCTTGCCAATTTTCGGAAATCCATTTGCAACACTCTCCGCGAGCAGTCACCTTGGAATGAGGATCTTATTCTTGCTACTTTGAAGCTCCTGACGTCAGTTGCACGTAATCAGGTTTCTTGTGTTTCATTTGACCCTTGTTTGTATAAGATTGCTTATCTTCGACCGTAGTATATGTTTGCTTGTGCCAAATGATTCTATCTTTCAGATATCCTTTCGATCTAGTTGATTTTGAAATTAGGAATCAAAAAATGGAGATTAAGCTTTATCTTATTTTCCAATTCAAATGATTCTTAAATTTCCTGATGTCTCTTTCTAGTTCTTTATTGCTGTTTTCTTTGTGATTGTTGATCTGAGGAACTCAAGATTATGCTAAAAGTTGCTGCATATCTTGAGTTCAAGAATGATTCATAGGTTGTTGGCAATATCCTTTTGCATAGCTTTTATTGCCAATATTTTTAGTTTGTCTCGTTCCTACTCAAACCTGTAGTCCTTGTTCTTCCTAAAAACTATTTTGGATCTGATGCTTTAGAAGTCTCAAAGACCAAGAACCATTGGGAATTCTCCTTTTTCATTATGATCTTTGTAATTCGGGCAATAGTTTAACTTTTGCTGGTTTTTTTTTTATGTTAATATTTATGTTTATTGCAGCCTGCTTTTCTAACTGCTATCATCATGTCTGAAGAGTATTTGAATGCTCAAGTGCATAATGTGGACTCCAAGCACCAGCCACATAAAACTGAGCATGGATCATTGGATTCCAAGGAAGAAACTCTTTTGCATGCAATTCTGCAGTATATCAGAAGGTCTGAAGGTTTATTTGATAGGTATGTCTCCAATATGTTTATTGGGTTTATTCACTTTGTTGGATCATTTTATATTTTTGCAAGATGGCAAACACTTGATTTGTCTAATTTTCTTTTCAGCCAAATGAATATATTATTATGTTTCTTGAGCTTTCTGAGGGCACTGTGGCAAGGTGCGCCCCATTTCACAAAAATTTTGGAGCAGCTAAAAGTTTCAGATAAGTTCTGGAGACATTTGACCGATTCTGTCAGGCTCATCAGTCAAATCGATTTATCTGGGAAGTTAACTGAAAAGCAGCTTCAGAACGTAGCTTACAAATATCGATACCTATCAAATGTTTTGGATATACTTGGTTATGAGATTTTCCTGCAAAAGAAATTGATGCATGCCGAGGCAGATTTGAAGCGAGTCTCGAAATCACCAACTAATGGGACAGAAGAAGCAGATAATTCTCCGTTTGCAAAAGATGGAGGTGTTGGTAGCCTAAAGGAGATAATTTCAACCTGGGGTAAGAGTTCAATATTGAGTGACCTCATAAAGGCATGTGTTTCTTGGGAATATGGTAACAGCAGTCATCTCCGTGCGAAGGTAAGGATAGCATGCTTTATTTTCTTCCACAATTTTGCAGCTTCTCTGGCTTCTTTTTCAGATGAAACCATTAATGTCTAATCTATTGAGTTTGTTTTCTAATATTTTAGTGAGCAATTGTTTTTCAAAGCATAATGTCTTTTATGTTGAATGCTGCAGGTTGCTTTTGGTTTATTTTCCGTGCATGCGATGGTGAAATTAAGAAATGGCGACCTGGGTAGTTTGTCATTGTCACTAATTGAAAGGATTATTACATTATCGCAAAAGGTTTATATCCTTCATCCATGTACGCTTGAGTTGCTTAATTAAAATTCAATTTTAATCATGTCCATCCAGTTAAAGCAGTATAAGTAATTCAATGTAACCAAGTCTGGTCAGAAACAGAAAAAAGTTAAAAGAAAAGAGGGAACCATGGGTCATTACATTCCGGGGTGAATGGCTTCAGTAAATTAAACTTAGGACATGAAACTCGACTTTTCTCATTTTGACCACTATTTTGCCATATTAATTCTATTATTCCTCAACCGTTGCACCAGTCAAAATATACTATCTAGCTTCCTATGCTACATGACTTGCATCAAGTGCATGTATGTTAGTGGGTAGTGTATTAGCTTCATCCTTCCATGCTGTTGTTAAGTTCAATGGGTGCTTTACTATTTAACTCATTTGTGTTCTTTTCTGCAGTTGTTGAAGTTGCCGGCTTTCTCAGAATTGTTGACTAGGTACAAAGAGCGTGGTTACAGGTGGGTTAATTGCGTTACAAGACTTGTTTCTTGTTATTTACGATCATATGTATCTTTCACAGGTATGAGTTTTTGAAACTCAACGTGCCTTGTTTTGTACACCTGTTGGCAACTCTGAGAATATTTGGTTACTGGCTGACCATGTAACTGAATTGTCATGGTTTTCTAGCTATTACTCCAATCCCAAAATGGAGATCTTGTTTCCATGAGTATCGCTCATCTGAAATTCCATGCTGGGCTTAATGGGAGATAAGGGAGAGTATATTTTATGTCTATATACACCCCCTGTGCCTCTTTGTATCAGATTAATTATTAACTGATTGATCTCTGTATTCATGGGCTAAATCTTGTGAGCACCTTCCATGTTATTTTGAAGCATTCCTCTGGTTCTTGTTGTTTTATGGAGTTGTCTGGACTATAAAATAGTAGCATGTAGCATTTCAACAATAATCAAGTCATTACCTCCAGAAGAGTTGAGTTTATGTGTTGTTCAGATGCTCAACTAATGCCTTATCTTTGGTATTTGTAATTGCAGTGGAGGACAAGAGCTGGAGAATTTGATACTAAGCGATCTGTTTTACCACATACAAGGAGAGCTTGAAGGTCGTCAGATTGATAACAGACCGTTTAAAGAGTTATTGCAGTTTTTGCTAGATTCAAGATTCTTGGACGCTTATATACATATAAAACAAGATCATTTTGCCGACATCAATAGTATCTACCTGTATGATACTGTTCGCCTCCGGGCAGACTTGGGGTTAGAAATGTGGGAGCTGTCAGCGTGGAGAGAATCTAAAGAAGTTGCAGAAACTATGCTCCTTTGCTTGGAAGAAGCAAATTCAAGAATGTTGCTCTCTCATTCGAAGCTTTCAGCTTTGAGAGGGCTAATTACCTTATTGTATATGCACGAAGACAATGTGAGTTTCAGATTTCTTGACTTAGAAAATTTATGGAAAATTAGCAAAGTACCCCTTAAGACATTTTGAGATTTAAAAAGTCCATCCAAATATCTTTTTATCCGAAAAACCCAGTACATCAACTTTTCATTCCAAAACTCAATTATTAACTTTTACTGTATGTTTGTACAGAATTACCCCTGGTCCTTACATTATAGGGTCTTTTGTTTACTGAAATTCAGTTTTAAGATTAAAACTCAAAGTTTAAAAATAAAATTTTGTAAAAATCTTAATACAATAAAATGAAGAGTCAATAGAAAATTAATAAAATAATTCATATAGTGGAAGTAGATTAAAGTTGGGCAAAAATAAAGTTTAACAGTTACAATATTGGAATGAAAAGTTGATGGCATAAGTTTTTTGGATTATAAGAATTTTCATGAAATTTTTAGATATAAAAAGTATGTTTAAGGGGGTTCTAGTAATTTTCCCAAAATTCTGACATTGATGATACTAAAGTGTTGAAACATCTTAGTTTAATTAATCGATCATCCTAGTTATTGACTATATCTGTCAATTACTAAGCGTGCTGCTTTCTTTCTGCATGGACATTTAGCTACAAAAATGAAAGCATTACAGTATTGTTGACCATTCTGAACTTATAATTTCCTTGTTTTTCGCATTGGTTTATTTTGTAATCCTACCTCCAATCTGTATATGGAAGTTTCTCAATGACTGGGTTGGAATTCTACCTACTTGTGCAGGTATCAGAGAATGAAGCTTCAATTGGGCTGAAGATTTCTGAAAACGTAGTTTCATCATGCATCGACCACATATGTCTGTGTCTCCATGCTACATTAGAATCTTTGACTCCTATTCCTAATTCTAATGAAGATGTGTTTGATATCCTCACGGCTCAAGCGGAGCTACTGCTACTCCTTGTTAGATCTAAAAGTAATTCTATTCCTACACCTGCATGTGTTCTTATCTTAAAGACCTCAGGATATGGTCTCAAAGTATTACGCAGCTGTAGGCCATCTGTTGCCATTGGAACAGCCACGAGGTTTTTGCTTATGTTGATCCTCAGTTCAGTTGAGTTGATTCACAAGGATTTGCATTCGGGCACTAGAATTGCATCCGTTGAAGGTTCTGCTGAGGTATCTAATTCAAGTTTGGGGTTATTGCCTGTTCTATGCGACTGCATTGAGCATGCAGATCATTGTGCCCTGTCTTTGTCTGCTATCAATTTGATACTGAAAGGTTTCTCAACCCCTGCCACTTGGTTCCCCATTATATGGGAACATCTGCGGTTGCAGCATATTATTCAGAATTTGCAAGATGTAACTTTGTCCAAAACTGTTTCAGTAATATTGAAATTTCTTTTGAACCTTGCACGTGTGAGACAAGGCGCTGAGATGCTTTTAAATGCTGGGATCCTTGCGTCGCTAAAAATGTTATTGTCTGACTTACCTGACGGCGGGCATTTTTCTGTGATCCAAAGTGAGAGAATTTTCTCCAGCACATCCGACAAAACAGAAAAGTCTGAACCCATTTGGGGCCTCAGCTTGGCTGTACTTACAGCAATTATTCAGTCATTGGGCGATAGTTCTGCTGCTCGTGTTGTGGATTATGTGATGGCTTGCATATTGGTTGAGAAAGCCCCTGTAATTTCGTATTATCTCAGTGCACCAGATTTTCCAACTGACGGGCATGAAACTAAAAGAGCTCGTGCACTGAAATCAAATATTTCTTTAAGCGAGCTTAAGGAAACACAGAATACTTTGGCCCTAATATGTGTCTTAGCAAGATATTGGAATTCATGGAAGAAAGTAATGCAAAATATGGAGTCCCAGTTAAGGGAAAAAAGTATCCATTTGCTGGCCTTCATAAGCCGTGCAACTCAGCGCCCTGGAGAATCACCTAAGAGAGATGCTCCTCTATTGTGCCATCCTCTACTCAAAGACGAATTTGAGTGGTACAAGAAACAACCATTTATTAACAGCAGAAATGGCTGGTTTGCTCTGGCTGCCCTTGGCTGCAAGTTAAATCCCAAGTTTGCGTCCTTGTCTTCGAGAACAACAGCTCTTGTTTTGAGAGATCAGTCAAACGACAATGCTGATACATCTCCGGAGACACATTTGTCGGACTTGATTGCAATTGAGATATACAAAATTGCCTTTCTTCTCTTGAAGTTTTTATGTATGCAAGCTGAAAGTGCTGCCAGAAAGGCAGAGGAGGTTGGTTTTGTAGATGTTGCACATTTTCCTGAGCTACCAATGCCTGATATCTTACATGGCATGCAGGTAAATTGTATGCTTTATTCTGCATTTTCATGCTTCTTTTGAAACAAGGGAGAAGATTTTGTCAAGACTTGATGAATAGAGTTTGCCTCTATGGTCTGTCACCATTTCGACATTGTTATAATTTTCAAGCAATGATCTGAGCTGTACTGCCACTGCTACTTGATTATGTGTCCTGTGCTATACATAATTTTAGTCAGGTACTTTGGTCTAACTTCTTGCCTTGTTTGGACATTAGGATCAAGGAATTGCAATCATCACTGAACTGTGTGAAGCCAACAAGATGAAACAGCTTGCTCCTGAAATACAGGAGGCGTGCCTCTTGCTGTTACAAATAACAGTCATGGCATTGTACTTAGAGTTTTGTGTCATACAAATTTGTGGGATACGGCCTGTATTGGGCCATGTCGAGACATTCTCCAAGGAATTTCGGCTGCTTATTAGAGGTAATGTTCACTACTTTCTGAACTACAGAGAGTTTGGATTTTGATCAGTACTAATAAGTGAAAATGCTCTTTACATGCATTTGCAGCAACCAAGGACCATCTCTTTCTAAAAGAGCCACTGAGAAACTTGAAGCAAATTGTATCCTTTGTGTATCCTGAGTTGATACAGGCAGAAGGCTTGTTTTGAGGTTGTAGATGTATATGGTTAACCACCCATTGGTGTAAAATTATAGTTTCCTATGTAGTCGTCCCATGAGGTTTATGTGTTGATGCATGCACGTTTTCTGCATGGCACAAATGCCTCACTCATGTAAAACATGTCTATAAGCCTCTTCCCAATGGATACTAGTTTATTTTCATCAAGGTGAGCAGATGTATTTTAGTCGGTCATCGTGGTGCTTTTTGCCCGGAAATTTCAACTGGAATTGAGAAGATTAAAGAAAAATATGATGACAACAATGCGAATGAGGTAAAATCTGGGATGGAAATATTTAGTAGCAGTAAAAACTAATATTGATCTTTTGATAATTATTGGTCACTAAAAAGTTTTGCATTTAATAGTAGCATATGGTATACCAAATTAGGACAACGTATGTAGTTATTCTACAGATTAACCTGTAGAAGGATTCTGGTTATGCAATAAATCCGTTTGTACTTAAAAGAAATTGAAAGAAAAGGAAAATGATTGCTTTCTGGAAATGTCATACAATCCAGTCGGACCATAAGATAAAAGTAAACCCTCAAAAAAAAGCAAAAAGACTAGAAGATCAACACACATGAATTTTTATTTTGAAAATTTGTTTTTATTTAGGAGAATTTTCTTGTATTCTTTTTTTTTTTTAATTTTTTAATCTTAAAATTTGTCTTGAAATTGAGTGATAAACCTCTTCACTTTGGATAAAAATATTAAATAGCAAACATGGGGAGTTGAGGACTCTTTTAAAACGAGTCCAACCGGATATTAAAAGCATATCCCACGTGATCCCGATCCCGATCTCGATCCCTAAACTCAACCACAGTAAAAATAGAACTAAAACAACCAAACCCCGGTTACTTTCCGCTTAATGAATACGCCCCGATGATCGCGTCACGTGTCCTCCTTCAACGGCCTTGATGACTTCTCCTACGGATAATCTCCTTCCTCTCCTCTATATAAACCTCTCCCACAATCATTCTAAACCCTAAGTACGAGTTAGAAATATCAGTGAGCTAAGCTAGTAATTGCAAGATATGGCAAACCCTAAGGTTTTCTTCGACATGGCGGTTGGAGGCCAACCCGCCGGCCGGATCGTGATGGAGCTCTACGCTGACGTTGTTCCCAAGACCGCGGAAAACTTTCGCGCTCTCTGCACCGGGGAGAAAGGCGTAGGCAGATCCGGAAAGCCACTCCACTACAAAGGTTCGACCTTCCACCGCGTGATCCCCAACTTCATGTGTCAGGGAGGCGATTTCACCGCCGGAAACGGAACTGGGGGAGAGTCGATCTACGGATCGAAGTTTGCTGACGAGAATTTCGTGAAGAAGCACACCGGACCCGGTGTTTTGTCTATGGCGAATGCGGGGCCGGGAACGAATGGCTCGCAGTTTTTCATCTGCACTGCCAAGACCGAGTGGCTTGACGGAAAGCACGTTGTTTTTGGCCAGGTGGTTGAGGGATACGACGTTGTGAAGGCGATCGAGAAGGTCGGCTCCGGTAGTGGAAGGACTTCGAAGCCAGTGGTTATTGCTGACTGTGGTCAACTCTGTTAGATCTATCTCGTGATGATCTGTTGTGTTATAGATCTGATGGTGATCTGTGGTTTAAATTCTACTCTTCTAATTGTCGCGCATGTCTAGGAGTTAGGGTTGGTTGCGAGAGGCTGTTCTGTGTGAGCTTTTTGTTTTTCAATTATCGTTTCAAATGTGAACTGCCTTTCTAAATAAGATTATGTTTGACGTCGACAATATCGCTTCACTCTCTACCTTTATTTTGATTTAAGGCTATTCGGTTTTTTACATTTTAGCATAGCTAACAATTATTCTGGAAATCCTTAGCCTAGGGGAGTTGGTAAAGAACCGACCAGAATTCATTCTTTGGTGGTGAAAATGTCGGGAGAACCAAGTATATCCGTTAAAGAGGGTTGCCTCGCTGGTGTCAATGATGGCCATTTAAGTTTCTTGACTGGTACTTGGTGCTCTCTATTTGAAATTTCAAATCTGGCTATCCACCTTTTGTCGTAGCTGCGATCGCCGCCTGTATTATGTTAACTTCTAACTTCGTCCGAGTGTTAATATAGAAGTCTCCGTGGACACAGTCTTTTGTCTTACTTATTTCACTCTTTTGGCCACTTGCTTATCGTATTCATTCACCGTATCAAATTTAATTAGATGTCTAAATGGGGTGTCAAAAAGTCATAGAGCAGAAATATGTCTCTAGCAAGATGACGAAAGTTGGGGCATTTGATTGGAGGAGAGAGTGGGCGACCCGGAGGATCTGATTCTGAACGGGAGGTGAATGTTAATATTGTTTAATTTAATTAAGTCCTTTTTTTCTTTTTAACTTGAATAAATTCGATTGAGTGGGTGTGATGATTTATTTACGGGGGGGTCCAGCTTCTGAAGGATGTGGAGCATGGCTTCCGTGTTTTTGGCTGAAGATTTTTTCCGCATCTTGTCGTGAGGACGCGGCATGAGATTATTTTATCTTTTTTCGAGTGAAGTGTGTGGACCAACGCCAACTTGTTAACGGATCATGGAAAAGAAAATTGATGCTGCGTCGCTTTTCTCTTGCTACATGAATGAGGGAGGCTGCAGCTGCTGCTATTTAATTCAGGAAATCCTAAAAAGATGTTTCCTTTATAATGAAAAAGAAATGGTTGCGGACATCTCTTTTCCTAAATTGAGGAAAAGAGTGCGACTGGAATATTTATAAAAGCGAGAATTTTCAGTGGATATATATATAGAGAGAGAGTCACTAGAACAGAAAAAGATGGCTAATGGAAAATGGCATATGATTCAGTCATGAGTAAGTAATGCAAAAATTGTAGTCTTCTTGGACTATTCGCATGAAATAATGAGTTGGATATTAGTTGCAAGTGGATAATGACATCACCTAAAAAAGGCTGCTGTGTGAGAAGCCTTATTAAAGCCCATTGTTATATAGAAAAGAGAGAAAGAAAGCCCCAGGCCCAGGCCCACTGATTATTGATCCAAAAGAAAGAAAGAGCTTGAAAACCACTCTTTCATAAATCCATCCCAATGACATTCTCCAGTCCACCCCATCTCTTGTTCCTTCTAAGAACCTCCTTCAAAATCAGAGTCTCGATATTCACCTCTACTTGCTACTACTTAGCGCCTATCCCTCCTGCATTAACTTCCTATTCCTCTCAATTCTCAATGTCCTTCCCCTACTAATCACTTTTCATCAGGTTCGCTTTACCTCTTTCCTTTCTTCAATTCAAATATTAATGGATCTTAACATTTCTCATCGCTAATCCATTTAGATCTATTAATTCTTACTGTAACACGCCAACCTTTTCTCTCCCTTGGGTTTTCCACATTGAATCCCAACTGTCCCCTATATCTTTATGATGTTCTAATCTTTTCTTATTCTTCAAAATTGTGCTTAGCATTTAGGAGCTATTTTCCAGTGGCAATGGAGGCGTCGGAATCAACCAACGTTGAGAGCAAAATCTTGAGTGTGGGCCTTCTGCTGATGGCCACTCTCGTCGCCGCGAAACTGATATCTGCTTTGATAATGCCCAGATCCAGAAAGCGGTTGCCGCCCATCGTGAGTGCCTGGCCGGTGTTCGGCGGTTTAATCCGATTCATGAATGGGCCGGTGGTGATGCTTAGGGAGGAGTACCCTAAGCTTGGGAGTGTGTTCACTCTGAAATTGCTCAATAAGAACATCACTTTCTTGATTGGTCCGGAGGTTTCGGCCCATTTCTTCAAGGCCCCCGAATCTGATCTCAGCCAACAAGAGGTTTACCAATTCAACGTGCCTACATTTGGGCCTGGGGTGGTGTTTGATGTGGACTATTCCATTAGGCAGGAGCAATTCAGGTTTTTCACTGAGGCACTTAGGGTCAGTAAGCTCAAAGGTTATGTTGATCAGATGGTTATGGAAGCCGAGGTATGTAATATTTTCTTGTTCTTGCATTACTCATTTCTTTCTACGTCTTGTGTGTATCCAGATATACATGTTCTCATTCTAATTGTACTCGTGTTAGTTTGCTGTAAACTGTTCTCTTTTCTCACTGCATATGCAAGCGTTTCTATGCATGTCATATGAGTAGGTTTTGGCTGTTTGATATTACAAGCTGAACATAATCTTCTGCTATGATGTAGTATTTTACTTGAGTTTTTCAGATAAAATCTTGTGCTAATTGAATTAACACCTCAGATCCTTGATTAACTTCACTGATTCAACTTCTTTTCATTTTGTTCACACTCTTATTCTCTGTTGTCCTTGACCCGACTATGTCACATACTAAATTGCTCCATCTTATGTGTATGGATTTGATGGACATTATCCTGTGCTCCCCTCGGCGGTAGTTGTTCATTCACAGGAATCATGCAATAATAGTAACTGCATTTTGATAGTCTGTCCATGAATTTCTTCCCTATTTATTCATCCCTCTGGCTTTGCTGAGAATTTAGATATTTCTGTTCCAACATCGGGTATCGGAGGTCTCCGTTTCTTTTACCTCTAGTATCCTTTTTTGTACAGAGGAGTCGGATTGTTCTTGTTGTAGTTTGATATGTACAATGTTACTGTCTCTTCCATGCATACTTCTAAAACATTAGTGACTCTTAATGTTCCATAATGGCAGGATTATTTCTCAAAATGGGGAGATAGTGGTGAAGTAGACCTAAAGTATGAGTTGGAACATCTAATCATACTGACAGCCAGTAGATGCTTGTTAGGTGAAGAGGTCCGCAATAAGCTCTTTGACGATGTTTCCGCTCTCTTCCATGACCTTGATAATGGAATGCTTCCTATCAGTGTTATTTTTCCTTACCTCCCAATCCCTGCACACAGGCGTCGTGACCAAGCTCGCAAGAAACTTGCCGAGATCTTTGCAAACATCATAGCTTCTCGCAAACAAACGGGCAAGACACAGAATGACTTGCTACAGTGCTTCATAGATTCTAAGTACAAAGATGGTCGACCAACGACTCAGGAGGAAGTCACTGGCCTGCTCATTGCTGCTCTCTTTGCTGGCCAGCACACAAGTTCCATTACTTCCACGTGGTCTGGTGCATACCTCCTCCGCAACCCGAAATACATGTCGGCAGTTTTGGATGAGCAGAAGAATTTGATGCAAAAGCATGGAAATAAGATTGATTATGACATTTTGTCTGAGATGGAAGCTCTCTATCGATGCATAAAAGAAGCGCTGAGGCTCCACCCTCCATTGATAATGCTTCTTCGAAGCTCACACAGCGATTTTAGTGTGAAGACAAGGGAAGGAATAGAATACGACATTCCCAAGGGGCATATTGTGGCCACATCACCTGCCTTTGCAAATCGACTCCCACATATTTATAAAGATCCGGACACCTATGACCCTGATAGGTTTGCTCCCGGGAGAGATGAGGATAAGGCAGCCGGAGCTTTCTCCTACATATCTTTTGGTGGTGGGAGACATGGTTGTCTAGGGGAGCCATTTGCTTATCTACAAATCAAAGCGATATGGAGCCATTTGCTCAGAAACTTTGAGATGGAACTTATTTCGCCTTTTCCAGAGATTGACTGGAATGCCATGGTTGTGGGTGTGAAAGGAAAGGTGATGGTGCGGTACAAACGCAGAGCAGTTCCCCTTAACTAATTGGCATTGGAAACGATCCTAGCGTTCGAATGACATGTTTAGCTTAAGCATATGGTGCAGGTCATTTCAAGTGTTGAATTAATCAGACCCTGCTCCTTTGTTATTTTCCCCCGGTATAAGTTTTCTATTTGCTGTTGTGCTCAAGCCTATTGCAGTTTGTCAAGGAATTCTGAGGATGTGTAGTTTCCACATATGTTGTTCTCATTTCATCAATTAATCTTCTTCCAAGCTCTCACTAAATCGCTTCTTAACAAAGCAAATCCTTATTGGTGAAATTCTTGCAACGCATTGGATGGTGAAAGTAAAACCACCAGCACCAGCAAACCGCATGTGTTGCATTGCATTTCATCTAAGTGCAACCCCCCCACCCCCTAACTTGGAAGGAAGCCCATCAATCAAAGTTAAACGAATTCAGAAAACACAACTAGCAAGAATAAATAACAATTATATTATATCTAATAAAAACGTGAATGAAACAATAGTGGCAGGGAACAAAACCTTGCATTTCTCAATAAGCACAAAATCAATACTAAGCTAAGTCCCCTCCACTCTGCTGCCACAAATTGATAATATCAGTAGCCTGATTGAGCAGAACAACCATCTGCTTGTTGGAAATCCAGGGCTTACTCTCCAGCATAACCTTCAGCTCCTCCCAAGCATCCTTTCTCGGCCAAAAATAATACGGGCTCAACGGAATAGTGCCATGGCCGCCTGGAATCACTTGGTCTATAGCTATCCCGATGTTCTTTTCCATCCAAATGAATTTCAACACCAGCCTTGGCCTCTCCATCGGCTTCACCACCACTCCCAGCTTCTCTTTACCTTTATTTCTCTCATTCTTACCATCCAAGGTTGATGATTCTTGGGTGAGTGAGGAAGATGAAGCAGAGATCCTGACGGGTCTAAGCTTTCCTTTCTTCAGGGGCTGTGGGCATAAGGAAATCGATGGAGTCTTCAGAGTGGGGAAGATTTGAGTCTGAGGGAGGAGAGAAGGATCTGAAGAAGGATTGCCTGAAACAGCTTGAATTCCCACTGATAATAACATCTTCTTCCTACTGTGTTTATGTCTGTGGGTGGGGGTTTTGGGGGAATGAGATGAGGAAATTCAAGAGATATCTGTGGGAACTGGGCTGATTAGGGAACGGATGAGGTGTAGCCCAATGTCTTGTATCTTCAATCCGCTTTGAATCAGGTTATTGGGCCAGCAAGCAGAAATCAATTAAGGATCAGGCCCACTATTGGGCCGACGTATATAAAATAATCTCTCAATTATATATATATTTTTTCTCACACCCCACTAATCCACATTTTTCTCTTGCCTTCCTTTTCTATTTTTTTTTCTTACAATTTTTTATATTTTTAATAAATTTATTATAATTTATTTTTTTCTCTCACTCACTCCACTTTTTTTTTCCTCTCGGACTTCTTTATGTCGATTGTTTATTTTTTTTCATTTTGTATCATAAATTTTTTTCTCTATGCTCTAAAAAATTGCGTGCAATAAATTTATTTAAAATTAAATGCAATATTTCAACAATTTATAGAAATTTTAATAATACAATCATCATATATATATATATATAGATTGTTTGGGGATTAAATAAGTAAGGTAGAGTTTTGGTTTGAAAGAAATGAGGAGATAGATTTCCAGAAATTGAATAGTTGTCCAAGCTACGACGCCAACAAAGTGTGAGTGTGAAAGTGACCTACCCACAACACTAATAACAGCAAAAGGTAAAAGTGAGACACTCCAAAATATTTACAACAAAAACCATGCAAAATTAATCATATATTGAAAGTTTGGGTGTTTGTAGTGATTTCCCTAAGACACAAAAGTGGTCGCAAAAACAACTTACTGAATTCCATTTACATGTGAAAAAGGACAGAAAAAACCAGCTAAGCCTGTGGGTCCCACCAAACCAAGTCGCAGCCAGTAATATGCCACTATACAAATACAGCTACATTTTATTATTATTATTATGTACGAAGAAAGAGAAATCAGAAATACAGCTCCGCCTCCCTCGGGATCATACCTGTCCGCCGCCAGCTGAGTCGTTGACTCCATTTTACTTTCCTTTTTTCTCTTACATTTTTCACCCACCGTTGTAGCCGATTCATTATGAACCCACAATCATAGGTGTGTTTGGATAGCAGTAAACAGTTAAAGCGCCGGCGGCATTACCGTTTTACCTTCATTTTTTGTTTTCTATCGTCATTGGTGGTTGAAGATTCTCCGGTCGTGTGATTGGAGGGAATTCGGTTTCGTCGGATTCTGCGGTTTTTTACTTGCTCTTTTTGTGTAGACTTTATCAAACAGTGGAATGGGTGTTCTCTTTTGGCAGATTGATTAGTCTATATCGAGTATAAAGATACAGCATCTCCGTGCGTGTGTGTTAGGGGACGGAGAGAACGAGTGATGGGGGTTTCGGATAATACCAGAGGATTAGTATTGGCAATGCTGTCGAGTTTGTTCATTGGAACGAGCTTTATTTTGAAGAAAAAAGGTCTTCGCCAGGCTTCTGCTGCTGGTACACGCGCAGGTACGTACATTCAATTTCCATTCTATTCTAATCGTTCGCAGAGATCTGATTGATTCAAATTATCTATATAAAGATGTAAGTTCGAGTGGAATGAGTGCTTTTGGTTGTGGTTAGTGGTTGGCATTGCGTAGCAGGCGATAGTGGTTCGTCTTTGGTGCGTCTACAGATTGATGGATGTGAAATTGAGGAAGTGAATTGGTTTCTTGAAAGTTTGTTATCGAGTAGGAATTGAGAAAGATTGATATACTGGCAATTAAGTCATCTACAAAGTAAAATATAGATATCCTTGGAGGGGTTTCTAATGTAAGTTTGATATCGTGGCCATATTGGGGGGAAGGGGATAGATCATAGTTAGACAAAATGATGGACTGTTCAGGAACTTGACTATATTTTTTTCTTTCCCATGTATTCTTAGTTAGTGGATTGGAGTTTGATTAGAAACACTTGAAACAATCTAATCCTACTCTGTGCAATCAGTCACAGCCTACTCATTGTTCTTCTGTTAGTGCTGCAGGTGTTGGAGGCTACACTTACTTATTAGAACCTCTTTGGTGGGCAGGCATGATTACAAGTGAGTTGTGGATTTTTATGTTTTATCCTTTTGCTCCTCTTGGTTTGCTAGCAGGAAGGAAGTGTTTGCTGGTGGTTGCTAATTCTCTTCTGTGCAGTGATTGTTGGAGAGGTTGCGAATTTTGTTGCTTATATTTATGCTCCAGCTGTTCTTGTCACTCCTCTTGGTGCATTGAGTATTATTGTTAGGTATGTTTTTCAGACACTTCGAAATTTATTGCATGTGGCAAAAAGTAAATTTCTTGATATGTAACATTTACTTATGCCTTTTTTATGAATCCAAAAGTGCTGTTCTGGCACACTTTCTGTTAAAGGAACGGTTGAGACAGATGGGCGTACTGGGATGCGTTTCTTGCATCGTAGGGTCGGTAGTAATTGTTATTCATGCCCCTCAAGAACAAACTCCGATTTCTGTACAAGAAGTCTGGGATTTGGCTACCCAACCAGGTTCCTATCTCGTATGCTCTTTATTCTTAGTTTCATGTTCAGTGATGTTTTGTAGTTAAACTATTGCTTATTTGTGCTCGTTGTTTGTGTCTACAGCATTTCTAATATATGTGGCAGCTACATTATCCACGGTGCTAGTGCTGATTGTGCATTTTCAGCCTCTCTATGGGCAGACAAATGTACTGGTTTACCTAGGAATTTGTTCCTTAATGGGTGCAATTACGGTAACTGCTTTTGTCTTGATGTTCTTTAAGTGTGTATGCCTGTATCAATGTTGTGTGTGTTCAGTGTGATTGAGGCTGCTTATACTTCTGTATTGTTTGATCGAGAAACTTCTGTTACCTAAGTTTGCTGTGTATTCAATATCATGAAGGTTGTAAGCATAAAGGCAATCGGGATAGCAATAAAACTTACTTTGGAGGGGATCAATCAATTTGGATACGCTCAGACTTGGTTTTTCCTTTCGGTTGCGGTGATCTGTGTGATCACACAGTTAAATTATCTGAACAAGGTAACCACAACAATGATGATTGACATTGTTACGGTCATGCTTTCGGTTGTTATATTCTGATTATAAAAAAGTGAAAGCATACACTAACTTTCCTATGCATCACGTTATGCTCAAATCTTAAAGAATTCATGTCTTTCCATCAGTATTGGGGCATGGATTTTGTTATTTCATTTACTATGTACGTTTGTTATTCATCCCTTAAGCAAAATGATGCTCAATACATGTCCCTGTCACTGTCTCATATGATAAACTAGTCGGGAATCTGATGATCCTCCTGGATTAGTCTGTCATAAAAGTTTAAGCTCTGGAACTTTTAAGCTATCTAATGCCTCATTTATGACTGCAAGCTGAATATCTGAGTTACAAGGTTTCTTATTTTCTGAAACATTGAAATATTGGGCCGCCATTCCAAATTAACTTCTTTTTCCTCTAGAAATTTCTATATTCACATTGTTTTTGCCCAGAATCTTTTAGCTTTCTCTCTCTCAACCATGTTACTCAACATTTTTCTTCAGGCACTTGACACTTTCAATGCTGCAATTGTTTCTCCTATATATTATGTGATGTTCACAACTCTGACTATCACTGCGAGTGCTATAATGTTCAAGGTAACAAGCAAACTTTTGAAGTCATACTCTATCATGAAAGCCTTTACTGGAGCCAGCACAATGTGGATGCACTATCAATAATAATTCCTACTTTTGCAGGACTGGTCAGGTCAGAATCTTAGCAGCATAACCTCTGAAATATGCGGATTCATCACGGTTCTCACAGGAACTGTCATACTTCACATGACAAGAGAAGAAGAGCCAACAGCTACCACAGGAATTCCAAAAGGTGAAACTTTCTTGGAGCTGTCCATTTGAGGCAGCTCTGAACCTCTGATTTCAGTTCATTAAGAAACCACACAGAGGCTTGTTTTTTTTTTCTAATTATCTACAGTAAGAAAATTATGATTGAAGGTCAATGTTATTTATCTGGGAAGGTTTCTCATGATATATCTCCTCCTTTTGAATTAAAAGATAACTTTAAGAAACGTAGCATGCTGATTTTCATAGTTGACTTGCTTTTGTTCTGTTCTTGATGGCGTCTATATGCGAGCAAAATGCTTGTCTCGTGACTCTCTATTGATTTTAGCTTGAACTAACACTATACACTTGTTAACTGCATGCAGGAACCATAACTTGGTATGATGGAGATCCATCAAAAGCTTTACAAGAGGCTCCTTTTATCAGATTGGATAACTCAGACTACTTTGATTAACCAAAAATTTTGACATACAAACATGGAACATAATTATAATTCCCAGCTGTTATCCTTTTCGCCACAAACCAATGCCTACACTTCTGGGTTAATGGATTCACGGGCAGAGTTTATTCTGCAACAAAGGAAGGAATTTGGCCTTCTTTAACCTCTGCTGGGAATTGCATCAATGAAGTTACCTACGAAGAGAATTTGTAGATATGCCCCTGGTTTTTTAATTCTTTGTTATTAAAAGTTCTCTTTACGATCGTTTGCTTTAAGATATGTTTGTTGCTGATTATAGTTTGACTTGATTCCCCCCCCCCCCCCCCCCCCCCCCCTGTTCTCTCCTCTATTTTC
>NC_026152.1:20857839-20866634 GCF_000512975.1 Sesamum indicum
TTTTTTTTGTTGTTTCCCCCCCCCCCCCCCCCCCTCAAATTAGTTCTGATTGTACCAATTTGTTGTATAGTTGATGAATTTTTATATACGAATTATACTTATTGATTAGGTTGGTGGATGTTGATTATATTGTGTGGTGTGAATAAAGTGGAAAGGTACAGAAATTGCATGTATGTTTTGTGTTGGCAATGCCCAACTCCAACTGCAAAACTGCAACTGCATTCACATCACAACGCCCCTCCATAAATCCAGCACCTTTCTGCTCACCGCTCACTTGCCTTGCCACCCCCATCTAAAATTGGCTTTGAAACTAGCCTTTATCAGTTACATTTGTATGAGCTGTCCCATCCCATCTCTGCTTTAACTTATAATTATTTAACTAAGATCTAAGGATTATGATTGATTGGTAATTGGATGCAATGAAAAGTTTACAAATATTTGAAAATCATAATAAATTAATAAAATAATAAAGGGTTTTTATTTTATATTTGTATTATTATTAAAAAAAAAAAAAAGGAAAAGGGTAGACGGTATAAGGAGTATGTGGCTGGGATGTCTTTTCCCTGTTGGCTTGGCACAAACCAGAGCCAACCATTCTACACATGCCACCTCACCTAATCTAATTATAATACTACCCAAATTTCAATTTACATGAAACAATTAAAATCACAAGTAAAGTAATCTGGGCCGTATAATCCCTTTTGGACTGGGACTCTCGGCCCTCGGATCCCCAATTCTACTAATCTACGTGTGCTGCTTCTGCTTTTAGATGTATATAACCAACCAATCAGGCTTGGGGGTTGGCATCTTCTATTTCTACCAGACCCAAAATCTCCACAAAACCTATCGCTACACGCACTATCACACCACCACAAAGAGAGAGTTTTCGAGAAAGCGAGGATGGCGGCAACTGTCAGCGCGTGGGCTAAACCAGGCGCATGGGCTCTGGATTCGGAGGAGAACGAGACGGAGCTCCTCCAGCAACACAAGGAAGATGCCGATGCCGCTAACGGTCATTCCATTGCCGCCGAAACTGCCGAGTTCCCCTCTCTTGCCGCCGCCGCCGCCAAGAAAACTAAGAAAAAGAAGGCGCAGACACTTTCTCTTCAGGAATTCACCACGTACGGCGCGGCTAAGCCGTCAGCGTCTCAGCCGAAGGGCTTGACGCCGGACGAGCTCTTGGTTCTTCCTACGGGTCCGCGTCAGCGTTCGGCCGAGGAGCTCGATCGGAATAAACTTGGCGGCGGATTCAGATCCTACGGTGGCGGCATGAGGGATGAGCAACCGCGGCGTCAGGGAAGCTTTAATCGGGAGTCTAATCGTGAATTTGTGCCCTCTAGGGCTGATGAGACTGATGATTGGGCTGCGGGGAAGAAGTCGTCTAGTAATAATGGGTTTGAGAGAAGGGACAGGGGAGAAAGAGGGGGTTTTTTCTCGGATTCGCAATCGCGAGCAGATGAAGTTGATAATTGGGCGTTGAAAAAGAGTTTTGTTCCCTCGGAGAACAGGAGACATGAGAGGAGAGGGGGTTTCGGGTTGGAATCTAGTAATGGTGGTGCAGATTCGAGTAATTGGGTGTTGAGGAAGGAAGAGGAGGGGCGCAGGATTGGTGGAGCGTTTGATAGCTTGAGGGAGAGGAGAGTAGGGGGTCTTGAGTCGAATGGGGCAGATTCTGAGAGTTGGGGGAGGAAAAACGAGGATGGGAGTGTTAGTGGTAGGCCGAGGTTGAATCTGCAGCCTAGAACACTGCCGGTTGTGGAAGGGCAGAAAAGTGACAGTGCCAGTGTGGTGAAGCCTAAGGGAACCAATCCATTTGGTGAGGCCAGGCCAAGGGAGGAGGTATTGAAGGAGAAGGGCCAAGATTGGAAAGAGATCGAGGAAAAGCTTGAGTCTACTAAGATTAGGGAGGTTGTTTCTGCGGGACCCTCTGATGCGCCAAAGAGAAGCTTTTGGAGCGGAAATGGGAGAGACAGGTCTCGCCTGGAAGATAAGACTGAGAGGGCTTGGAGGAAGCAAGAATCAGCTGATTTGCCTTCCCAGAGGTTGGTGATTTAGTTATGAAATTGTATGAACTGTCGAGAATATTGAAATCTTTTGATTGCTGAAAATTTTTGAAAGTTTATATCTTGGTTGATAATGGCTTTATGCTTGGCATTTGGTGTATTGTCTAGAAACACAATGCGATGTGTTGGTTTTATTCAGCTGTACTGGATTGAATGATTATCTACTTTTAGTACTCTGTATATCTCATAGATGATGGCATATGGGATCTAATAAGATGATGGGGATTGTTTAAAAACTTTGTCCTTATTTTGGACAACCAAACAAAGCATTGAAGGCCTCTATTAAGCTCTATTTAGATGGGGCTGTCTAGCCTACCACCAGACCATGGTTATTTGCTGGTGCGAAGGCCATATATGACTTTTCTGTTATATTGATTAATCCAACATGTAGGTGGTGGCTGTGTTCATAATTGTTTGCTCTGCAAGTGCAATTATTTTGGCGACATGTGCATCAGTTTTGTATTATTGCAATATCTTTTATCTCATGCATTAGCTGATTTTGAGGTTAACTTGGTTGGATGCATTATAATAATTGATTGTCATAATGTATACTCGTGACCATTAGACATTTTATCATCTTGTCAATGCCCATTATAAATGGACATGAGTTTTTCTGGCACACTAATGAAATATCTGTGGAAAAGTAAAGCAAGGCATTAGAATTTGAGCCAATCTTGATATTTTCAAGACTAACTCTTTAATATTGTGGTTGAAGCCTTTTTTTTTTGCAGTCATTAAGCTTATCTTTACTTTTATTTTTGGTTAGTTCCGGTGAATCTGAAAATGAACCTGCTGAGAGCACTGAAAACGGACATGTTGAAGAGGCTAAAGAGGGAGATACTCAGATATGATATGCGGGGTGTTCTTTGAAAAGGAAGGGACAATACACAATGTGGCATAAAGAGTTGATGGTTGGACTCCTCTTGAAAGTAACATAGTTGAATCTGGCATGCAGAATTGATGTGCTGAATTTATAGTATGTTGGTTCTAGAGTTTTTCTTCCTTTGGTTTTGTTTTTTGTTACAAACATCATTCCAGTGCACATTGTAGAGCAATTTTGGTAGACTTACAGGTAGATTTCTTCAATGGCCTTTATGGGTTGTTTGTACTTGGTGTGGCGACTATTCAATGTGTTTCTATAATATTTTTTGAGTCCGTTCTGCATTGTGGAAATGATGTTATTCAAGCTCAAGCAAAAGAAGAAAGGACCTTAACCTGTTTCTCATACATACTCACAGACATCATTTTACTTTTATGCTTCTAAACTCAAATCTCTGTTGAGTGGGAATACATTCCGTTGTTTCCCTGAAATTGTTTCATTATATTGGAAGTATGGTTCGGTCCTATTTCTCTGATATTCCTATGGTACATCTGACGAGGAAAACTAATTTGGGGAGAGCATTGCTGTTGTAGCTACGAGTATATAGAGCTTCCTTCTAAATATTGTTTTCAACTTATATATTCATCACTGAAGCATTCTCAGTGTTTTGCTTTTGTCCCGGTCAAGATGGATTAGCTCTGCAGTTTTCAGGATTAGTTGAAGCGTTGCTGTATTTTGCTTGGTAATTACCTTTTATACATATGCATTATGTTTTGGATGCGAATGATCTGGACCAACCGGTTTGCAAGGTTCATTATGTTGCTCTTTATATAGGACTTCTGGAGTTCTACTATTTCCTGTGACAGCTGCATGTGTTCTAAGGTAAATGAGATTCAATTGCAAGGTTTTGCTATAAAGCTGGTTCTGTTTGTTTTGGTGGTTGCTGCTGTTTATGCTTTATTTTGTTGAGTCTGGGTTCCCAGTAAGCTCATTCCTATTTTACGGTAAACTACCTGATGACAGAAACTCATGTCAAACATCCCCCAAATTTGGTTTTGACTTTACAATGATACCAAGAAGAAAGGAAATAATCCTTCTTCCAACCAGGAGATTGATTGGTACCAACTCTCTGTAAGTGGAAAGAACTATGCTTGCACCAAGTTGCCAATTACTGTTTTCTGTCTCACTTTGCCCCCATTATTGAGTTTGGTTTCTCAACTTTCTGTGCGTCTGCGGATCCTGATTCATGGATGGAGTTTGCCATAGGAATGAACAAGCATTTTCTAAGAAACTGTAGAATTATAATGGACCATCTTAGGAGTTGGATACTAGTTAGCTAGTATCATTATGAGACGCAACTACTAGTTAAATTAATGAAATAAATTCTTCAAAATTTTCCACGGAAGGATCCCAGATGACAATGGCGGTTTGACTTTAATTGCAATGTGCGTCTGCACTAATATGCGTACCCCTCAACAGGGCCAATTTCAGATTATAGGTATAGAAGCATCCCACGCCATCTTCTTCTAGAAACACACAATTTCGACAGCTGCCTCTCATCTCTGAAAGACGAAACATATTGAATACGAAACACATAGGTAAGAGAAAATTAAAGAATGAAAACAGTTAGCAGGTTGGGTTAAAAACATATACAGGGCCTTTATGTAAGTTTAGTTCTTCAAATTCTACTGGTCATTGCTATTTGACAGGGGGAATGAATGGGTTCAATGCCACCCCATCCATGCATACAGAACCTTGTTGGCACATGATTTTTACAGTAGAACTACTTTCTTGACTGCCATTAGGCATGACCTCTTTCCTTCATGCGCTCAATTTTTGTCACTAATTAGTCTGTTTACCACTAATATATTTTCTTTTCTTGAAAATGTTTTATCAGATTAAATAGGAAGCTACCAAAGAAAATGTATATTCCGGAAATAATAAAAGCAGGCAAAGGTTGATGGGGTGATTTAAATCCATGTCCCTTTTCCTTCCTTCTACAGGGAGAATAAATTAGACGCTGAGACCTTGTTGGAGTCATTGGACAACTATTGATCCCTTTCCTATTAATGCTTACAATTCTTGAAACAAAGTGCAACTTTTATCGTTGAAATATGGAAAAAAAAAAAAAGAAAAAAAGGGTGCAACTTTGATCGGGAGTGATGGAAGCTGGATTCTAATAATTCCAGCAGCCTTAAATGCAAATCCGTACCTTTCCCTCGATCTCAGAAGACACTTGTTTCAGTTCGTAGCTCATAAATGCAGGCAGTTGAGAGTTGAAGCAACAGCACTGATAATTACTGCCAACTTTTCCTTTTTCCTTAGTTAAGCGCTTATTCACATTCGTTCACACCAAGAATTCTCTTTACAGGCTTTACTACTTATTCTTGTCTTGGCAGCTTTTCGTCTGCTCACAGCTTCTCAGAGTCCATGGATTGGTCAAAGAAGCTTTTCTTCACAGCTTTTCTAATTGTTGCAGCATCCATTGATGGAGCTCATGGAGATGCCATGGTCACTGGAACAGTGTTCTGTGACCAATGTAAAGATGGCCAGATATCCCTTTTCGATTATCCCTCATATGGTACATTTCTATGGTTCTTGCATTTTGTTTCTCTGGGTGGATTTTGGATTTATGTTTCTTTGTTGCTTATAGTTGGTGACTAATCGCTCAACAGTTCCTTGTTTACAAATCTGAAACATTAATGTATATCTGGTGGGCCAACTTTCATTACAGTGACTACTCCTATAACATAGTTTTGTACCTGGTAAAGTTATAGTTTTTAATCTTAAATGTGGGAATTCTTGAATCCTACTTATTTTCTTTTTCCTCTATTTCTGAGGAAGTGAAATCAATGAAGAACGATAGATAAGCAGATCTCAGATTTCAGTTAACTAATGATTAACAACATAAGCTATTAGCTAAGATTAATTCCTGACAGCTTTCCAAGGTTTTGCTGAAATTAAGGAGGAGCGATTCTGTATGAAATTTGCTATTATTTTAAAAATACTTACAGTGAGATGAAATATTGTTTTATACAGGAGTAAAAGTGACAATGGCCTGTCCAGGCAGTGATGGTCAATTCACAACATGGGGAGAAGAAACCACAAATTGGGTAGGAAACTACGCTATGAGGTTTGAGGGCACACCAAACTTGAGTGGCTGCTACACCCAGGTTTCGGGCAGCGGGCAAGGATCAAATGGCTGTGGGGCAGTAGCTGGTCCACCCAAGTATGTAAGACTCATGTTCGATATGTTTGACACTGAAATGTACACGGTGGATCCATTGCTTGCTCAGCCTGCAGAGCCCATGTCCTTTTGCCCGAAAGCTGCTACCCCCAACCCGGTTGCCCCTTCCAATCCTCCACTGGTTATACCGCCACCGGCACCTCAGCAGCCACCTTTGCCACCAGTTCCTAGGTTGCCTCCAATGCCTCCAGTATCGTTCTTGGAAGCTTCAGCTTGCCCATACCAGTGAGTTGATGGTTTTAGAGCGTAATAATCACAGTTGACACATCTTGAAATTTCTGCACCGTGTTTTACATTACAAATTTCAGATGATCGCAGGAGAACCTTAATGTAAAACATAATTGACAAGTGTGTTGGTGACAAGCAATATATGTCACCAGCACATGAGTCTTAAGTTTTTGATCAAAAGTGCAGCTAAATCAAGTTTGGTACTTCTTGTGTTGTAGGAAATGGATGATGCCTGAATACAGATGCTACTGGAAGGTGGTGACCCCGGACACGAAAGTAGCTGTGGTTTTCGGGCTGATTGCTGCCCATAAATACGGCACAGATATGACCCTGGGGCAAGGTATGAGGGGAAGAGGGGATCCCTATAGAACCCTCCTGCGAGAAGGGACGACTGCACTTCTCAACTCCTACAACAGCATCCAGTTCCCCTACCATCCTCTTGGTGTCATCCAGCACATGAATTGGGCGCTGATGGGGTCGACCCGACATGTCCTCCACACTGCTTTGAGCTTCATGAGGGCAAATTCAGGCACGGGCACTAATGCCACTTGCAGATTCACTACTTGCAAGTGATTTTATTACCTCTGTCCAGGATCATTGCATACATATTGGTTCTTTCCTATGTTTGCTTTTACGATTGTAATATGAAGGCTAGAGATTGAAGAGACCCCCCATTATGTCTATGTATGTATTTTTGTTGTTTGTTGAGTGGAAGAGGATGGATAGATGTAAAAATATGAACTCTCAGCGTCTGAAACATTACATTTTCACTCAGGCTGGAATAAAACGTTACTTTGCATTATACGCCATTATATTCATATGAGAGGCCCGATTCGTATTTCAGACTACTTGTGTGCAGTCTGCTGTCTCTCTCATTCAAACACTATCTTGACATTTTTAATTAGCTCTAATCTAATATTAATCGACTAGCGAGAGTGAGAATTCTTAGATTGTAGTTAATTAAAGTCGAGCTGTAATCGATTCAATTTGTTTGACGGGAAACCTGAGTTGACTTTATCTGTTGATATACCAGACCAGAACACAGAAACGAAAGAAGCAAGCTTGTGAGAAAACAAGGCCATGGAGAGGATCAGATGGGACCCGTCATTTCTCCTCTCCCAGCCTCTCATCATTCTCCTACTTCTTCTTCTCTCAGGCCCGCTCTTCAAGATCGATGCCCAGGATTTCACAATACAGGAAGCGACCATCAAGGACGTGCAGCGCGCATTCACCGAGAAGAAGCTCACCTCCCGCCGACTCATTGACTACTACTTGAACCGCATCGAAAGTCTGAATCCGGAGCTTCGCAGCGTAATCGAAGTAAATCCCGACGCGGTTTATCAGGCGGATAGGGCTGATGTTGAGAGGGAGGGAAACAATGGCAGCCGTCCAGCTCTCCACGGAATTCCGGTGCTCCTGAAGGACAGTATAGCTACCAGGGACAAGCTTAACACCACTGCTGGGTCGTACGCCCTGCTGGGGGCGGTGGCGCCACGTGACGCTGGAGTGGTGGAGCGACTGAGGAATGCAGGTGCGGTGATTTTGGGAAAGACGAGTATGAGCGAGTGGTACCACTTCCGGTCGCCTGGTATCCCCGATGGGTGGTGTGCCAGAGCTGGCCAGGGTGTGGTTAGTCTCTCTCCTATTTCTTTCAGATAGTTGTTATAGTTGAAGAATTACCCTTTTTTAACAGCCTTAAGATTTACTAAGTATTATAGGGTTGCATCTGAACGAGAAACCTTACTAGAATAGCCAGGAAGAAGGATGTTATAACACGAATAATGAAATTCATGAGGATCATTTGTGTAGCATTTGAGTTGGGGAATTCAATGTACCTTATTGAGATAAGGTTTTTGGCGCTAAGCTCTGACTTAGCTTTTGCATTGATCAGCCGTTGTGGTTGAGGCTATCATATAATTTGTTTTTCTTTGTGGTGATCTAATCCAGAATCCTTATGTGAAAGGTGGAGATCCATGCGGTTCAAGTAGTGGATCAGCAATATCAGTAGCAGCAAACATGGTCATGGTATCGCTGGGGACTGAGACTGATGGATCCCTCATCTGCCCTGGCGATCATAATTCTGTCGTAGCTATCAAGCCCACTGTTGGACTCACTAGCCGAGCTGGTGTTATCCCTCTTTCACCGAGACAGGATACTGTTGGGTAATCACATTTGCAAAATTGACTACTTTCCATCTTGTATCTCGTTTAATCCCAACTTCTAGGTTATGATATTTCTAGTATTCTTGCGAATATTGAGTTTCCTGGATACTAGCTTATTATGAAAATGAATTCAGGCCCATATGCAGAACAGTTTCTGATGCTGTTAATGTGCTGGATTCAATCGTCGGCTTTGATCCAAGGGACTCAGAAGCCACAAAGGCTGCAGCCAAGTTCATTCCACTGGGTGGCTATACACAGTTTCTCAATGAAGATGG
>NC_026152.1:20866644-20868100 GCF_000512975.1 Sesamum indicum
TATCCATTCTTGGCCCTTTCAAAAATATCTGTATCCAGTCCAGTTTTTGAGGGCCACCTTCAAACCTTAAGGTGAAATTTAAACGTAGTTGAGACAAATTAGAATTTCAAATTAGTTCCATGCAAGCATCATCGAAATAATATATTGGTGGTTTTGCATCTCAAGGGAGAAGGGTGGAATCATACTAGATAATTTGGAGCTACCAAACATTGATGTGATCCTGAACCCTTTACTATGCGGAGAGGCATTGGCTTTGATGGCTGAGTTCAAGCTTTCTCTAAACGACTATTTGAGAGAACTAACCACTTCTCCAGTGAGGTCATTATCCGACATTATAATCTTCAACCAGAACAATCCTGATTTGGTTAGTCCTCAGTAAAATGACGCCGGTTCATGTTGATTTGGTACTATCATTCAGTTTTTTGCATGAAATTCATGATCTGAACTATATACTGGTTGTTGCAGGAAAGAAGTGAGGAATTCGGTCAGGAGATTCTAGTAGCTGCAGACTCAACAAATGGGATTGGAGAGGAAGAGAGACAGGCTATAGAAATGATGGAGAATCTGTCTCGAGACGGGTTTGAGAAGCTGATGTTGGAAAATGAGTTGGATGCAATTGTTACACTGGGTTCGGATGCATCAACTGTTCTAGCAATTGGGGGGTTTCCAGCTATCACGGTTCCTGCTGGGTACGACTTAGATGGCATGCCCTTCGGCATTTTCTTCGGTGGCCTAAAAGGCACAGAACCTACACTGATCGAGATTGCTTATGCGTTTGAACAAGCCACTCTAATTCGGAAGCCCCCTCCTTTCAGATCAATTGAGTTAGCTTTTGTGTAATGCATTTGGAAGTCATCAATGCGTGTGTGATTTTCCCAATGCTTCACGCATTCTTAACGTACTCAAATCCAGCAAAAACCTTTCTGTACTTTGCTTGTGTTTAGATTCAAACTCGGATGCTTTATAATTCAGGTTGAAACTTAAAAGGGCTACATATAGTGTACGCTAATCTTAAATAAAATCGTTTTCGTAAAGACTTTATGAGACGCATGTGGCATTCTTGTCGGCGCTTTTGTCTGTTAATGAAGAAACCGCCTTGGCAACTCCCATATCTCTTCCCTTTGTCTTTTTCCGAGCAATCAAAAGTCCAGGTACGAGGTTTACCAAACAACCCAGGTGCAAAAATCTAGTACTGTAAAAAGTTACGAACAGGCCAACATGGAAGGATTGATTTTACAATAGAAGAAATCAGTATAGAAGAAATTCGACAGGCTTTCGTTGAAGGCAGACTCACCGCAAGAAAGCTAATCGACTTCTACTTGCACCAGATCGAGACCTTGAATCCGGTGCTGCGAGGGGTTATAGAGGTGAACCCTGACACTCATAAACTAGCGGATGAATCCAACAGGGAGAAGGAGAGGAGTAAATGGGAGGCCGATTGGTGGAGCGAGCTGCA
>NC_026152.1:20868110-20872582 GCF_000512975.1 Sesamum indicum
ATAATTGGAACAAATGACAAGTTGAACACCACGGTCAGTTCCTACGCATTCGAAGGTGAGCCGGGATGCCGGGGTGGTGGAGCGGCTGAGGAAGACTGGAGCCATCATTTTGGGCAAAGCTAGTCTGAGCCAGTGCCCAGTGGTGTAAGTTTCGTTCTCTCAGTGGAGTTCCAAATGGCTGGTGGGCGCGAGCTGGACAAGGAGTGGTTTGTACCTCCAAAAACCACATCAATAGGCTAATGTTGGTTACAAAAATTAATGGCTTGAAGTGTGTTGGTTTGCTTATATTGAGTATAATAGAGTTCACAATTGTCTTTCTTTTAAAAAATCAGCATTATTTTGAGCAAACCCTGTACACATTGCAAAATATCCAACAGAAGAAAGAAAAAATGTTGTGCATGGTGGTTTTCACACTAGAATTCGAGATAAGAAAAAATTGTTGCAGTCTGTCTGATTCTAGGATTTGATGAAGCAATATGAAGGAAAATAAAATTCAGCAGAAACCAAAGAAAATTATTTGCCCAGAGTGAGTTCCAGGAACACTGTAGCTTTCCTGAATAAAGGTGGAAAAAGGAATCTGGAGTGAAATGGAAAATGGATTATAATATGATCCTAATTTAATGATTTGTTCTTGAGCTGTTCCTCTGCTGATTTTCATTCATCAGCTTTTCATCTATGTTTATATGATCTGAACCATGTTCGGTTCTGTTAATAGCAAATACCATTTCTTATTCGACGAATACAAAATCCATATGTACCTTCCGTAACACCATGTGGATCAAGCAGTGGATCTGCAATATCAGTGGCAGCAAACATGGAGTTGGTTGCACTAGGGACTGAAACTCACAGCTCCATCATCTGCACTTCAGATCATAACTCGGTCATGGGGTTCAAACCTGCTGTAGGCCTCACAAGCCGAGCAGGGGTTATACCTATGACACCTCGCTTGGACACAGTCGGGTAACCCCTGATCCTCGACAAATTTCATCCCTTAGTTAGCGGTTACTATATGTTAATGAGTTTCTAGAGAAGTCAAATTTGTGAGAAAAATAGGAACAGAGTAGTAATGAGTGTTACATGGAACTAAGACGGCTTAAAGGCAATTTTTATCCCCTAGCTTTAGGCTATTCTCGTTTTGATCCTCTAAATTACTAGGGTTTCATTTTGGTCTCATAAAATTGAAAAAATCTCAATTTTGGTACAAATTTGGTCGGAAAGTTGAGTGACTTTCTCCGAACTAAGATTGATGCTCATTTTTCCTGAATGTTGTGCAGGCCAATTTGTAGGACTGTATCAGATGCAGTTTCTGTGCTTGACGTGATTGCAGGTTTGGACCCAAGATGAAGCAACAGGCGAGGGGGCTAAGTTTATTCCTGAAGGTGGGTATAAGCAGTTTCTTAATGAAAATTGAAAGGAAAGAGGCTTGGATTGTCAGACATCCCTTTTTGGAAAAAATTAATGATACTGCTGAAATTGCAGCATGTGAGCTTCATATACATACATGCAGGTATTAGTGCATCTCAACTCTCAATTTTTATTTTGTTTAAGGTAACGGTGCAGAGAACTCTGAGGGAACATACGTAGAAAATGATTGGTATCCACAAAATTTGTGTAGGTTCTTAATATTATACTGGAAGAAGTTAGTTTTCTTAATATACCAAAATGTTGTGGTTTGGTATTGAAGGAAGAGAGGTGCAGAGTCATAGACAACTTGAAGATAGATGATGTAGAGACAATTCTGGAACCCAATCACAGTGGTGAAGTTTCAATTATGATGGCTGAGTTCAAGGCAGCTATAAATATTTACCTGAAAGAGCTGGTCGAATCTCCCGTGTGGTCTTTAGTAGATATTATTGCCTTCAATGAGAGCAATGCAGAGTTGGTATGAGAAGACAGTTTTTTACCGTCAGATCCGCTTGTGGAGCTTAAGTTTTAAGTTTAGAAAAGAGTACGCTGTTTCAGACCTCTATTGAAGTAATAACTATAGTAGAACTATTGCAATTTCAGGAAAAGCTTACAGAGTATGATCACCATACTTTCATAGCAGCTCAGAAGACAGATGACTTAGGAGAGCATGAGAAGACTATACTTGAGAAGTTAGAAAATCTTTCGTGCAATGGGTTTGAGAAATTAATGAAGGAGAATGAATTAGATGCAGTAGTGATACCAGGTACGTGTGCTTGCCCAATTTTTGCATTTGGAGGCTCTCCAGCAATAACTGGCCCAGTCGGCTATGCGACTGACGGATGCCGTTTGGAATCTGTTTTGGGGGATTAAAGGGCAGTGAGCCAAAGCTGATTGAAATTTCATATGCTTTTGAAAAAACTACAAAGGTTCGCCGGCCTCCTCCTGTTGGTGGTAGGCTAGGAGGCAGTAGAGTACTCCATTTCACTTTAAATGCTTGGGTAAATGAATTTTTTCACCTTGAGATGAATTGGCCCAGGAGGACTTGTTTTCTGTTGTCTTCAATTCAATGTATATACTGTTGCATAACTGTATTACTGTCATTAAAATTTCGAAAATCAGGAGTGGTTTCCTTAATCAGTTGATTTTGCATAAACATGTTTTTGACAATGGATGTGTGCTTTCATTGAGACTCACTAAATAAAATTTTGTTATCTTGTCTGCTTTATTTTTGGGTAAAAGGCAGCTTGCATTAATTTAAAAGGAAGTGATACAACAAGATGGTGCACACCTTGTCTTCTTGTTCTATGTTTTGCTTTCAGCCTTAATTTTGTGGGATTGTCTAACATAGCTCTTATTATGGATCGCTCAATTGTTTCCACAGCTTCAAAACTCTTTTTCTTTAGGTTTATTCTTTATGTGCTGCAATGATGTGATGTCTTCAGTGATCCAACATGAAGCTGCCCAACCAGAAACCAGAAACCACGCCTGCTATAAATAAGTCCAAGTATAACATCAGAAATAGGCGGCAGAGTACAGAAATTGTCATACACTTGTATGCAATTATGTTATTTGTCCTTTCCTTTTTGATTCAATTTGACTTGGTTATATTAAGATCTTGGAGAAATTACTCTATGATAGGATACAATTAGAAAATCCAAAATAAAATTTTCTAGTCATTTTCAAATCAAATTGCATCACATGAGAACCACAGATGATATATCCCGAGGTTGTGGTTGTATGAAGGGGAAGTAAATCAATCCATCAGATTTAGGTCAATTCTATATACACTATGCAGGCTCAACGCTCATTAGCTTTACTTAGCCTTTTCGCCTTCAGTTTTTTAGCATGGCACTCACAGATCGACACATGCAATGCACTTTCAGTAAGGGAAGCCACAATTCAGGATTTGCAGAATGCTTTCCAGCAAAACCAACTGACCTCGAGGCAACTTGTTGAGTTCTACCTCAATGAGATTAAACGGCTAAATCCCATTCTTAAAGGGGTTATTGAAGTAAACCCTGATGCACTTTATCTGGCCGACAAAGCGGACCAAGAAAAGAAGGCTAAGCAACCTGGTTCATTATCCTGGCTGCATGGTATTCCTATTCTGCTGAAAGATAACATTTCTACCAAAGATAAGCTTAACACGACGGGTGGATCATTGGCACTGTTGGGATCAGTTGTGCCTCGAGATGCAGGTGTCGTGACAAAACTGAGGAAAGCAGGGGCTATCATTCTTGGGAAGGCTAGTTTGAGTGAATGGGCTAATTTTCGCTCTTTAACTGCCCCAAGTGGCTGGAGTGCCAGAGGTGGCCAAGGAAAGGTGAATTTCTATATATGAACATGCTTGTATTTGCAAGAATGGGTTTCAATATCGTTCACCCTTTATTCTGTCAATTCAAAAACAAAATAGCTACCTGCCTGCTTGCATTTTTAAGTAATCACTGAGAGATTTTGTCCCCTAATAATGTGCAGAATCCTTATGTTCTGTCGGCTGATCCTTGCGGCTCGAGCAGTGGATCAGCAATATCTGTGGCTTCTAACATGGTGGCAGTATCACTGGGAACTGAGACTGATGGTTCGATAATATGCCCTTCTGGCTTCAATGGTGTGGTGGGCATAAAACCAACTGTTGGTCTCACGGGTCGAGGTGGTGTAATTCCAATTAGTCCAAGGCAGGACACTGTAGGGTATGTCTTTTTTTAAAATGCGTGTATGTGTGTGTGTGTGGAACATCATTCTTGTCAGAAAATACTGGAACAAAGTTTTACATATTGTTGTGTTTAACATTCAGTTTAATTATAATCAACGTCACCAATTAGGAAAGCAGACTGCAGATTGCTCAAATTCTGTGCAAGCTCATAGCATTTCCTCAAGAACTTGAGTGAATAACAGAACGAACTTCTCTAATGATTTGGATAAACAGGCCTATCTGCAGGACTGTATCAGATGCCGTTACTGTTCTTGATGCAATAGTTGGGTTTGACTATAATGATGCTCAAGCAACCCGAATTGCCTCAAAGTATATTCCCTACGGTGGTTACACCCAATTCTTGAAAGCTAAT
>NC_026152.1:20872769-20928969 GCF_000512975.1 Sesamum indicum
CATCGTAAGGAATCCTTTCTTTACTTTTTCTGATCAACTTGTTGAACAAACATTTGAGCAACACTTCCAAACATTAAGGTGAAAGCTTTACTCTTTCTGTTATAGTTTTTCCATTGATCATCAAACTGTGCTCATACAAAATACAACTACAACTTTCTTGAACTTCAGGCAGCACGGTGCGATCTTGGTAGATAATTTGGAAATAGCCAACATCAACACAATTTTGAACTCCACTTTAAGCGGCGAAGCAACAGCATTATTAGCTGAATTCAAAATTTCATTGAACTCTTACCTGAAAGAGCTAACGGCTTCCCCAGTCCGGTCCCTGGCAGAAGTCATAGCCTTTAACCAAAAATTTTCTGATGTGGTATGCAGCAATAGATATTCGAGTGAACATTTAAACATACTTGAATAACATCTTGAACGGTGAATTGTACATATCCTCAATGAAACGTTTTTGCAGGAAATGATTAAAGAGTTTGGCCAAGAAATCTTTTTGGCTTCTGAAGCAACTAATGGGATTGGGACTGCAGAGAAGAAAGCAACATGGAACTTAGAAAATTTGACGAGAAGCGGATTTGAGAAACTGATGATCCAGAACAAGCTGCATGCATTGGTGACTGCTGGAGCAGGTGTTGCTCCAGTTCTTGCAATTGGAGGGTTTCCAGGAATCACTGTTCCTGCTGCATATGACAGCAAAGGTGTTCCAATAGGCATTTGTTTCGGTGGATTGAGGGGTTCCGAGCCTAAACTGATTGAAATTGCTTATGGGTTTGAGCAGGCGACAAAGAGCAGGAAGCCTCCAACGTTCCTACCATAAAACTGAATTACATGTCATTTTTGTCTAGATCCGAGCTCTTTCTTCGTTCTAAATCCTAGTCTGAATGTTTTCTTGAAACACGATTCATATAGTTATCAATATCAATTAATCATACGGTTTTCTGAAAAAGACATACATCTGACCCTCGTTTGATCTTTACAAAAATTAAACATTCTTTCTTATAGTAAAAAAAGAAATGAACTTATCAGGGTATAAGCGATTGACCTCAAATAATTAAAAATCAAATTTGATACGGCAAAGATTACCAGAATATTTTTGGGTTTTATTTCCATCAACAGATTTTCGTATGATTTGGTTGGAGTGATTTACTTAGTCAAATATCTGCAGATATCTTTACAATCATTACATTATAAGGCAAAAAGAGATACCTTATGATAACTCATATCTCATCTTTTTTTTTTTATGGAAAAATTATTGTACAACCACACAATACTTCAACAAAGAAAAAACACATTTCATTGTTCTAAAAATGAACATATAGCATAATCTATAGTCATTACATTTTTTCTCAGCTAATACTTTTTACATGTCACATCCACTGTTATATTATATTTTTATCTTGCGACCACTCTCATTTCAACGAAATTCACTCCATTAGTTGAGACAGGATGAGAAGAAAACACAAACAATCACACTTGTCAATACTCGTATCCTGCCTGTGTCAATTACTACAGAGTCAATGCAATGGCTCAAAATGGAAAGAACGTAATGTAGGGATCCGAATAGATTCAACATGCAAATAATTGAAGGCTGCAATTTAGGAAGGTAAAACAATTGAAAACCAGTTTGAATTCATCTTAGTTTAGTATAAATACTAAGACACCAGTTGCAGGTTCGCAAAGCAGAGAAATGGAGAAGGCTGTGTTAGTGGCATGGATATTAGTACTTAGCGTATGGACTACACCAGTTCACTCCAAATACTACTCCAAAAGCCGACCGTATGAGCCAGTTCAGGAAAAGAGAACTCGTCTTCACTTCTACGTTCATGACATTCTAAGTGGAAACAAACCAAGTGCAGTGCAGATAGCTGGTCCAAACACCACTAAGAAAGAGGATGGGCCGACACCGTTTGGCACCACATTCGCCATTGATGATCTACTCACGGAAGGGCCTGAGATAACCTCAAAAGTCATTGGCAACGCACGAGGAATATACGTCTCATCCAGCCAGGGCAAGGACTTGACTTTGGTCTTGTATATTGATCTTGGTTTTACAAGTGGGGAGTTTAAAGGGAGTTCACTCAGTGTGTTTTCCAGGAATCCGATAACGGAGAATCACCGGGAACTGGCTGTGGTTGGAGGGAGAGGGCGGTTCAGGCTGGCCAGGGGGTTTGTTTTGGTCAAGACATATTCCTTGAACATAACTAATGGTGATGCTGTTCTTGAGTACACTGTGGAGGTTGTTCATCCTTGAGGGATTAGGTTTTATTGTATAATGCTGGAAGTTCATGGAAACATTTCTCTTCTTTTCTAACTAATCCAGAATCAGTTTTTACATCTGTTGTTTAAGATGCAAATCCTGGTTTTCACTATTTATTTGTGAGGCATCCCATGTGCCTACAAATTTTATAAATATTAAAAAATATATATATAAAATAATAAGTTAATATTAAATTTATAAATAGTGACAAATAAAAAATAATTTTTATTAAAAAAAAGTAAAAACTATTGAAATATAATGGGGGAGTGGGAAGTTAGATGGATAAGTGGGAGGTTAATAAATAAATTAAAACTAAAATACCAAAATAATTGAGACACTTTTATATTTGTCACCCATTATAGCATCATCCACCAATCATTGACTTGCTTTCCCAAAATTCCAATATTAACTACTTGGTAAAAGTGAAGTTTCTATACAACCTTCACTCAAAAAGAAAGACCAAAAAAGAAAAAAGGATGCAGTATACCAACTACGTTCTTGTTAATGCATTAGTTTATTCAAATTCTTCTCCACTCAATTAACAAATCCTATCAATCTTAGGTCAAGAGGGTTGGTGGGAAAAATGGAACATCTCTCATTTTTCTACCTTGAAAGATGGTCCAAAGAATAGTAGTTGTTGTTTGCCTACTTGTCAAAATTCTTAGAGACTTTTCTCGAACTAGCCTTCCACACATGTCCAATTTTAATTAGTTTAACTGCTCTACTAAACTTTAATTTGCTCCCTTGTATATATACATCCACATACTCTTTTTGATTTCCTGCATTTCAGAGAAGAAAGAAACACAGAGCCAAGAATGGGACGTCTAGATTCACTTTCGGTTTCCATCTTTCTCGTTTTAGCCATAATTACAGGGGCGGCTGCTCAGCCCCAGCCCAATGATCAAGTTACATGGGCGAAGAGAGTCGAAACAGGAACTGAAGTCATAACCACTCTCCAATTCTATTTCCATGACAAAGTGAGTGGGCAGAGTCCAACTGCCACAAGGATTGCTCAAGCTCCCCAAACCAACAACTCATCCACCCTCTTCGGCATGTTGATGATGATCGATGACGCGTTGACTGTTGGGCCTGATCCATCGTCCAAGATTGTGGGACGGGCCAGGGGGTTGTACGGGTCAGCGGGGCAGACGGATTTTGGGCTGATTATGGTCCTCAACTATGGGTTCACGGATGGAATATATGATGGTAGCTCCTTTAGCCTTCTTAGTATCAATCCGGTGATGCAACCCGTCCGGGAGATGGCCATTGTTGGTGGGACGGGCCTTTTCCGGTTGGCTCGTGGGTATGCCCTGGCGCACACCTATTGGGCTGATGCTGCCACGGGTGATGCCATAGTTGGGTACAATGTTACAATTGCCACCTACATTTAAAATGCAGTAATTAGTAGCTTATTTTCCGTTTTGGTTCTGAAATCAACCCACAACATGGCCTTAGAATGTAGGAGGGAAAATTGAGTTGGGCTACCTCTTTTGTTGAGGTATTCAGATAGAATGGTTAATTTAGTTTGTGTTGAGGAGGCAAATGTTGGAGAATATGCATTTTAATTTTCAAAGCTAAAATAAAATGAGAGTAGGTTACTTGGTGGGATGCAGAAGAAGACGAACCGATGGCTGCCATTTATGGAAAACGTAAGCTTGACTTATAATAAGAGTTTTCATGTGTTTGTATCTAATTCAAGTATAACTAATACCAACAATTTAATTCAAATCTTATCAGGAATCGAGAATTAGATGGGTGTGATGGATGGTACGTATGCCCAACAAATATACTTGACTTTTCCAACCTCTCTGCCCTCCATTGTTGCTTAATCTGCCATCATCTCTAATTTCCAACTACTATCACTTCTTTTCTGCAGTGTAATTAATTAAATCAAGGTTCCCAACTCAATTTGTGTTACAAGATTTATATATATCTAGGGTAGAGTTGAAAAACGGAATAAAAAGGCCAGGAGCCCCAATTAGAGTTGAAAAATAAATTAAATTACCCAATTTTCAGTTGAAATTAATTGATAAAAATTTATTTGAATTCGAATTGTTAAACGTATAACAAAGGGCAAAATATCTTTTTTGTTCCATAGAATAGGGGTAGAATTTATTTTGGTACCACAATTACGACAAATATCGCTTTTAATCCCATAAAATTTATAATTACATATTTTTAGTCCCAAAAGTTCACATGCGTTGTGGTTTTGGGACTAAAAAGATTTTGTGATTTTGAGACTAAAAAGACCCAAAATCACATTTTCTTTTAGAACTAAAAGGACATGATTTTGAGTTTTATGAGACTAAAAACATACATGACATAGTTATGGTACCAAAACAAATTTTCTACCCTTATTTTATGGTACTAGAATAGAATTTTGCTATGTAACAAATTAAACTTGAACAAAAAAATTTTGTTAGATAAGCTTTCAAGCTTAGCTCGATCAATCTCGATTCAATTAATACAAAAATAATAATAAAAAAATCAAACCTTTCAAACTTTAGCTTATATTTAATTCTGTTAAAACTCATTTAAACTTTATTAAATCAATAATCAAATAAATTCTAACATAATTTTTAGAACTCGATAATAGTTAAAATTTTGAATAGATTAGAAACACTTATATACCTAACCATAATATATATGTGATATCCATCTCCACGTGCACCTACCCCCATTCAGCACCAGTCCCTTCACTTAACTATGGTAAATTGGGTTTAACACTATGGTTAACAAGTTTTATATATAGTCACCATATATACACCTCTATAAAAACATAAACTTGTCGGAGTCAATGAATTTGTATAAACCTTAATTAGAGGTAAACTAACTCAATTTGTATTGGGTACGTACGTACACTTCATCTACGTGACGTGGAACGCACCAAGTACTATATAACAAAGTTTAGGTGCAGACGGCTGCAAACCTTAATTGTGTAAGTATGTAAGAACGATATATAAAACTAAGGCTTTATTAGTATACATGGATTCATGCGAGAAAATTTTTGTCCAGACCAATTCTAGTAAAATCAAATCAATTTTAAATTTAGTGTATTATACTTATGATGTGATTTGTTTATTTTTTTTAAATTGTACACCAATCACACAATAAGTATATTGTACTTATCGTATGATTGATTCAAATTTGATCAAATTAGATTCGAATTAAAATTTTCCATACACGCGACCCGGTGCTTAGAAGAACACTGGAAATAGTTCAAAAAGTTGGACGTCATGCATGAACAATAAAAATTACGTACCCTAACTAATCTTCCCACTTAAAGTTAATCATCACGCTTCTTCAACAACTCCATATAAGAGAGCTGATCATCGCACCAACTTTTTCATACAATTAACCACTTCCCCTATCGATCTTGAGGATTCTCTCCTCAATGGCAAACATTATAATTTTCATCGTAATATCCTCTTTGTCCATAGCCTGCATACCTAGTGGTTATGCTAGAAAACAAGGTCCTGTAGACAACGAAAAAGCATGGTTCCAGAACATCTGCCAAGGAAATGAAAAAGTGGCCAAGCTTCAGTTCTACGTTCAAGATGTCCTAAGTGGTGAAAATACGACAGTCTACGAGATCGCTCGTGCCTCTATCACTTCTAATTCTCCAACTGCGTTCGGTCAGGTTAGAGTTCTGGATGACCTGCTCACTGCCGAGCCGGATATCAACTCGGAGGTAGTGGGTAGAGTTCAAGGGCTGATCACTTCAGCGGACTTGGAAACATCAGCCTTAGCCATAAACCTTAACTTCGTTTTCACGTCGGGCCAGTATAGTGGAAGCACGATTAGTATTTTGGGACGGAATCAGATCATGAACAAAGAACGTGAGTTGCCGGTGGTTGGTGGTACCGGGGTGTTCCGTTTTGCACGTGGATATGCTATTACCAGCACTCATTCTTACAATGTTGAGACCAGTTATGGTATTCTTGAATATACGATTTATGTGACTTACGTGGATGATTCTAGCATGCGTCTGCAGGCAAACATGTGAAAGCTTCTCCCCTCCCCAAATTTAAGCATTTTAATTTCTTGTGCCCGTTTCCGTTTGTTACATGTAATTCATCTACTTTTGGACTTGGCTAGAAAAGATGTCATGTAATGGAAGTGCATGTATGAAATATTGGCTAAATTACAATGACCTTCCCTAAAGTTTGACATAATGACAAATACATTTTTGTCGTTTGAAATTATCAATTTTGCGTTTACAGTATTTTTTTTATTTTTATTTTAAGAATTAAAAACTTATAAAAATTCAAAGGTGTGAACGAAAAAAATTAAAAAATTATAAAAAGTCCATTCAGTCCATAAAAAAATTTAAAATTTTTAAAAATAAATAATATTTTATAATATTTTTAATCCACATGGGTATTGTGGTCAATTCACCACGGAATATAGATGGAAACCTAACTGATTGGAGTAATTGTTAGACGTTCGTTAAAATTAGAGGAGTATTGATAATTTTTTAAACAATGAAGGGATAATCGTAATTATGCCAAACTTTAAGGGAGATTGTTGTAATTTACCCATGAAACATATATGCCAATGGTTTTAGGGTTTATGATATTCCCTATTTTCTTTGGTTACTAGCCACTGTGGCATGCAATATCTGCACCATATAATCATAGATACGATATAAATTTTAAAAACAAAAATCACATACATATAAATATATGATTAAAAGTGATTAATATGAGTGAAAGTAAATTCTAAATATGATAATATATCGACGATTAAAAGATGATGTAAACCATTTAAAATAAAAAAGTAATTATGCTGGAACAAATATATAAGAGTGCAATTGAAATTTTAAAATTTGCTATTGTGATATCACAAACAACAATTGTAAGTGAGGAGCGATTTATATATATATTATTAAAGTATTAACTATAAATTTATATATATAGGACGTACTTTACAATTTATACCATAATAAAAGAGAAGTCTATTATCATACCCTTTAGACTTGCCGTTGGAATTAGACCCATTTTATATTTTGAAATCAATATTGCATAAAAAAAATAATTATTTATAATTGTTATATATTTTAGACACACATAAAATGCAGTGTGTGGTGTTAGTATTTGGTTTGAGAAACCCAAAATTAGAAATGATTTCAAAATGAATATAAGTCTGCACACATGTAAAAATAGAAACGTATGAATTCAGACCCGGCCCAACAATACCCATATTGATGTGTAAAATGTGACCGCTGATACTAGCAGTTCCCACTCGCCCAATTCACTCACTCTTCTCAACTGTATATCTTTAATCATAATTATACAAACACCTCACCAAATTTTTGAATCAATTACACTAATATTTCCTCTACTCATACGTATAATCCCTCTTAACTCTCATACTATCATCAAATAAAATATAATTGTAAAAAATGCAGTACAATTTTGAGAGAAAAACTACTGATCCCACTACAAGAAAGAGTTTGGGGGTTGGGGCCCAGATTCATGATCACCAAAGCTATAACAAAAGCTGCAAGAGAAACGTCTGGGGGAAGGAAAAAGCAACCTCCAACCCGACTCAAACCCAGATCCAGATTCAGTTGCAGTTGCTTGTGGAAACAAGGGGAAAAATTCAGACACTCGTCCTGTGATAATAGAAATATTTAAAAAAAATTCTATGAAAACTAAAATATTGAATACCCCCAATGATCTAAAATAAAGTTAAGAAGACCCCCTCTGTACAGAAATTGGGTCACACGTACTTTGACTGCGAATTTGTTATGAAAATATATTTTTTTTTTATATATTTTTGCCCTTCCCTCATATTTAATATATATAATATTATATATATTTATTTAAAATAAAATATTATTTATATAATAATTATTTATTTATTATTATATAATAAAATATAATTTTAATTAAATTAATTAAAAACCCTAAAGAGGAGGGCCGACACCCTCCTCACCCTGGGTGACGGCCATCGCGGTCGCCCATCCAGCAAGGGCGATCGCGTTGTAATTATTATTATTATAATTATTATTTTGAATTTTTTTTATAAATTATATATACTATAAATATATTTAATAGTTATAAATTATATATATTATAAATTAAAATAATTAATAGACTTAGTTTGACCGATTGATTAGAATTGGGTATTTTAGTTATTATTTCTAAAAATATAGGTTCAAGTTGATCAGAAGGCGGTGTGCTTATTTATTCATAACATGTGAATAATTTTTTATATTACAAATTTATAATATTTTGATATATCACATGGGGTAAAAATAAATTTAACCCTAGAAACAAGTATAGACAGCGGCTGCATATAATTGACTTGCCTCCATATCTATATATATATATATATATATATATATATATAATAACAGTTGATATTCAAAGGATGTATGCTTATGAATTCTTCCCGAATATGGCGGCCACACATATATATATATATATATAAGGTCAAGCCGAAGCGTCGGAGTCGGGCCAATTTAATAATTGGACTGGACGTACGGTTCACAACTGCATACTTTTCTAGTATGTCTAATTTGAACACGTACGGTTTCCCAAAATATAGAGACTCCTCGTACCTTGTCTATATATGTCTAATGTATTTCCTCACTGGCTCTCTCTCTCTCTATATATAATATTATCCACAGTTGCATGCATGTTAATTAAGCTCATCCACCACTGCTCATTATATTCATCATCATTTTTAGATGAAGATGAAGATGAAGATGGTGTTGCTTTCTTGGATGGTAGTAATTGCAGCTATGGTTGTGGTTGATGGACATTCACCTACTGGTAGTAATGAAGGGCCCAGAGAAATGAAGGACTGGTACAGAAAACTTCCTCACATGAAACACAAGGTAACAGAGCTTCATTTCTACCTGCACGACATCGTCAGTGGCTCTAATCCAACCAATGTCCCACTCGTTGTCACTAATTCCACTTCTCAATCACCCACTTATTTCGGGCTAATAGCCGCGATTGACGATCCATTAACAGAGGGCCCAGCCCCTGACTCCCCTATTGTGGGTCGAGCACAGGGGCTATTCGGTTCCACCTCTTTGGACAAGATAGCCTACCATATGACCTTCAACTTTGTGTTCACAAGCGGAAAATACAACGGCAGCACGCTCAGCGTTGTCGGCCACAACCCGTTTATGGATGAGTACCGTGAGTTGCCCATTGTTGGTGGCTCCGGTGTTTTCAGACTAGCCCGTGGTACCGCTCTGTTGAATACCCTAACCTTCAATAGCACGTCGGGAGATGCTGTTGTTGAGTACGATGTTGTGGTATTGCATTACTAATTAGTGGGACACCTACCCACGTACTGAAACACAGTAATTAATGTGGTAGTTACGTATTTTGCAGTCGTCTCTGTCATTTAATGAAATCCCCAAATGCATATTGCTTATTCTAGGCCCTAATTGGATGATTCTTTTCTTTTCTTTTTGGGTATGAAGTGAATTTCTATGATAATATGAAATATAAAAAGAAGTTTTAAGGATTTTCGTGCACGTGTTTCAAAAACAATAACAATAATGAAGCTTAAGAGATTAATCAATTTGGTTTTCAGTTATAAAAATCAGACAACTTCATAACAAGTCATGAGAGGGACTCTCTATCAGTGCTTGAAAAATAGCATGATGTAATTAATGACACATATATATCCATCCTATTTTTAAAATCGACACATAATTTTAAGATAATGTGTGGTTTGCAAGTGTGGATGAATGGAACAGGTCAGGAAGATGTACATCTAACCATGTCATAGATCGATGAGGTTTATTAATCACAATTATTAATTTATGACATATGTCAAATAAAATGAACAGGTCTGGCCCACTCTTTCAATATTTACTTGTGGTCTTGTCTCACCTTTTCATAACAAGACATCAGCTTCCTCTTCAATTCCATCCTTAATTCTTATCCACGTGATTAAATGCTTTTAAGCTGTTACTATTTGTATTATAGAAATTAACTAACCAAAAAATATTATTGTTTCGTGTATACATATATAGACATCTTTATCTAAGATCTTTAATTATAGAATTAGAATTACATATTTAATTATCATAGAATTTAATGCAATTTATCTATTTATAATATTGCAAATGAGCAAATTACTCTTTATGAAAAACAATAGTGATTTGTCACATTGTGTTTCGTAAAATAAAACATTTACATCCCTATTTAAGAAGGTAAATTGTTATTCTATTGAGCCTCCTTTATGACCACATCAATATATATTGTCCATTGTAACAAAGATAATCAAATTACATTATATGGTTCAATGATAGGAGTGGGAGGCCAAGAATGTGAAGGACATTATCTAATTAAGCAAATTGGAGAAGAAGACGACATGCCGTTCTAAATTAATATTGACAGTTGACACATTCTTCAGTAACAACTCCTATAAAATCCCGTTCTTGCTTAGAAATATTAATCATATAAACCAATCACCATTTCCCCATCTTGAGAATTCTCTATTAGGCAGTAAAGATATGGGAAAACTGATCTTTCTTACTGTGATGGTAATTTTCTCCTTGTCCTTAGCCATACTTCCAACAGCTGGTTATGCAAGCAAAACCGATCCTCTATACACCGACGACAACGATGAATCGTGGTTCCACAACCTCTGCCATGGAAATGAAAAGTTCGCCAAGCTCCATTTCTACGTTCAAGATCTACTAAAAGGCGAAAATCAGACAGTTTATGAGGTAGCTCGCGCGAACATCACTTCTAACTCCGCGACTTCGTTCGGTTCAGTTCGAGTCCTGGATAATCCAATGACAGCGGGGCCTGATATCAACTCGGAGGCCGTCGGCAGATTTCAGGGGATTGTCACTGCTGCAGACCTGGAAATATTGTCCTTCTCCATGAACATTAACTTCGTCTTCACGTCGGGCCGCTTCAGGGGAAGCTCCATCAGTATTTCGGGAATGAACCAAGTGATGAACGAACAGCGTGAGCTGCCGGTGATTGGCGGTACCGGAGCTTTTCGTTTTGCTCGTGGATATGTGATTACCACCACTTACTTTTCTGATCCTGACATGGAACACAATGTTTTGGAATACACGATTTATGTGACTTACGTCCATCAATCCAGCATGAGTTCTTGTCGTGCAAACATATGAAAGCTTGTCATGAAGATGGTAATGATGAGGGTTAAATTGATGCACACCGACACAATCTTTGGGGTGTTGAAAAATGCAACAAAGTCATGTGTGTATTGTATCCTTATTTGAATAAATGTGCATTAATTTAATCACTTAAATTACTTAAAATTTTGCACTTACTTTATTATGATATACTTTCCTTTATTTTTTTATTTGAATAAAGTGAAATAGCACGTACTAATTAAGTAAGAAGCACGTGATAATATTTCCATGGAATTTTTTATTTTGCTCAACTAAATGAAAGATTCAAAGAGAGCAAGGCATTAATTAAACAATCTAAGTGATTAAAAGCATGAAATGCTGTAAAGGAACATTTTGTGAAAGGTAAAGTACGTAATGAACTATTGTTAATTGAAATAAATCGATTATAATAATTCATATCGAATATAAAAAATCTAATAAAAATCATTACAACAATCATACAGTGATCAATAATATTAAATAAATTCAAATATTTTGAATATCTTGGATCGATGTTAACTGTAACAGACAGGTAAAATGAATCGAAATTCAAGTAAAACATATAAGGGCAGTGATTGAGATGGTCTTGTCTTGGCTACTCGGAGATATCTTTGGTTGTTAATTATAACCATCTTATTAGACATAAGTTGTAACTACTGAAGAATTAGAGGAACACCGGCCCATATATTTTCCCGACATACATTTATAAAAGAAAAAGTCCATCGATGTTGTGGCGGAGTTTGGCGAGACCCCTATCAATCTATTCATCTAATGTAATCCGTTTACAATAAGAAAACCATAAAACAGGATTACTTATATATTTTACCGGACATACAAGTTTTAAAATTGACCCAGCTTTGGGGCATATTTCTTCGATTAATTTGTAGAATAGCAGTGGTATATATGTTGGCATTTCTTTATTATTAGCTGATATATCCTAATCTTATTAATTAAGCAATTATTGAAACTGACATGACATTTCATGTGATTGATGATGTCCCATTGCATGTGTTGTTTGTATATATATGGGACCGTGACTATATCATCAGCCTCAAGTCGAGTAATTTGATAGACACATGGCCTTGTTTGCCAAATTTTGTGGTGTACGGGTGATTGGTGCACCATTTCGCTAGTTATTATTCGTTCTGATTTCAATAAAAAGAATAAGTTTTGAATTTGGTAAGTTACTCAAATTTCTAATTTACAACGGCATTTATGCATGCATCATCTTCATAAATCTAATCCATTCGATATTAAATTCCAATCGCTACGCCAAATATCATAGCTCAATATGATAACCTACTTATTTCGCCCAATAAAACTTAATTAATTCAATTGCCAAGTGAAAATCCAATAATAAGATTAGTTATGAGTAGAATTCATCCAATGTGAATTTAGTGTAACACCAATGGTTTTGGTTAATGGGTAAGCCGTAGGCCCTATATTCAAATTTAAAGTCATAGGTTCGATTCCCATTAAATATATAAATATTTGTCGTACTTTATATGTGTTTAATGTAATTTATTTTATATTTTTTTATTATATTAATATATTAATCGAACCAACATATTATTTAATAGCTCAATTTATAAAAAATATTGATAGAATCATATAATTACCACTTTTTAATGGAGCAAAAAGATGTCGGAGGACAAAAGAGAAATTTCAAGAAAAATAATTAGAGAAGGAGCACATATATATTTTTATGATGGGAGGTATGTACTAAATTGAGCATAGAAGAAGCATATTCTCCACTATGTTTTCGAAGTGTGCTCAAATTAAGACATGTGCTTGAAGTGTGCTCAAATTATTTGTCTTATGATGCGGACTTCCGTGTGGTTTGTTCTTCTTTATTCTTGGGAGGGTGGGTGGTCTTTTCAATGCAGTTAGTAGCTTCTCGTACAGCTCTATTAAATTCCGTGAAATAATGGTGCTGCATTGTTGGTGGGACTCACCGCCGCATGTACATATATGCGGTGCTTAATGTTTAAGGATCCTTACATTCTTTTCTATTAAAATTTAATATAATTATACATACACCTTCTATGATTTAAAAAATTACATCAAACATCTTTAAAGTTTACTTTCGTCTAATAAATTAGTCCCTTCTTTAATCAAAATTTAACAAATTTTACTGATATAAACAAAAAAGTAGAAAAAAAAAAAATCTATATGTACCTCCAATTAACTTATTACTGACTTATTGCAGGTTAAATGACTCTCTTTATAAACAAATACGTCTTCACGCGTTGATGCATATTGGGAGGTATATCTTCACCATTATATAAGGATAGTTTAGATCGAAAAAAAATATTTGGTCTACCTACAATAAGTCAGTAATAAGTCAATTAAGGGCATATATTAATTTTCATTCAGTTTTTCTGTTAATATCAGCAAATTTGTGAATTTTAACTAATGTATGACTAATTTGTTAGACGAAAGCAAACGTCAAGGATGCTATATGCAATTTTTCAAACTACAAGGGGTCTATGTGTAATTACACCAAACCCTAGGGAAGGAAAGCGTAATTATCCTAATATTTATTAGAAAATAAGGGTTTAATGCATTTTGCACTATTGAATTATATATTTTATCTTGTTTACACTCTTAAAGAATGAAAGGTAATAAAGACATATCTAGCAAAATAATTTGGTATTGAAAGGACAAAAATACATTTCTCACTTACTCATGTACATTTTATTTTACTTCACAGAATATGTTTTATTAAAATATCTTCCCCAAAGTGATTTAAAATTTTAGTCATATTTTATTTTAAAAATAATATTTGTAATTTATATTTTTTTATGAATTATGGAACACAAAAAATATTTACAAGCTCAATATATGTTAATATATTTTACAAAGTAAATAAATTGTGTTAAAAAGTATATGTAAAGATATGTCAATATATAATGCATATAATATTATAAAAAAAGTATGTTATATAACTTATATATTTTTATTCAATTACATGTCTACATAATAGAAATATATATATCATATCATTACTTAGAAAATATAAAATATGATATTAATTATATTATAGATTTGCAGATTTTATAGTATATATATGTTCGATGTAATATTTAAATTTGTATTGATAATTTATTTATTTTTTTTAAAATAAATATATATAATAGCACAAGCAAAATTTATGTAAATTTTTTACTAGTTATGTAAAAAATATAAGAATTGTAAATCTTGCATAGTGTTTATTTTAAATAAAAAAATTATAATAATTCAGATTATATTTAGGAGAATAATTGTAATAGAGATATTTTAGGGTGTAAATAATAAGGGTATTTTCATCATTAAAAAATGAGCGCATATCATGAGGGGTTATTTTGTTAATTTTGATAGTTCAGGAACATAAATGCACTTTATGTATAGTTTAGGGGTGTAAAGTTTATTTAAACCAGTAAATTATGGCATACTCTACGTGTGTACATGATTCTTTAATTTATAGTTTTTTTTACTATTTAATAAGTATATACAAAATAATAAATAACATTGTATTTATAAAGAAGTGATGATAAATAAAAAAAAGATAATGATATAATATAGAATGAGCACAAGATGCATGAGAAAAAAAAAACTATCAAAAGATAATGGGGAAGAGAAAAATTAGATAAAAAAATAAATAAGAAAATCAAATTAAATAATAAAAAAATATAAAATGGCAAACCCAAAAAATTAAAGGATAAAATATTTTTTTGATACCATGTCGGTGTCGCTTTTGGTACTATAAAATATGAAAATACGTTTTTACTCATGTGACTGGCTGATTTTAACTTTAAAGGCAATGTTTTTTTGGGTACCATTAAGAGAAAAAATATATATATTTTAACCAACTTTGACCATAAATTATAAGAAATTTTTTAATTTTTTACAAAAATAAAAATATTAGGAAAATTTTATTTTAATATATAGTAAAATAGCTCTAAAATTATAATTTTTGAATCTTCATATAATTTCTAGGAACTTTTTTATTATTTGTAAAATTGAATTATTATTTGATCTAAAAATATATTAATATTTGAGCACAAACAATAAAAAGTAAAATTTATTTTTTGAATAAAAGTATTAGATAAAATTTATTTTTATTAAACAATAAATTAAATTTTAAATTATAAGTATTTGTATTTGAGATAAATTGTAGCATCTATTATCTTTTTTTTTAAATTGAATTTTTATTTTGCTTGAAAATACTTTAATAAACTTTGATCATAAACTATAAGAAATAAAACTTTATTTTTTATAAATTAAAAAATAAAGAAATTTTATTTTAATATAAATAAAAAAAATAGTTTGTAATTTATAATTATATTTATTTTCGATAAATTCTAGCATATTTTAATTATTATTTATTTCAGAACTATTCTAATAAACTTTTGACCGCAAGAAAAATAACAAATAAGTTTTAATTTTCCAAAAATAAAAAGTATTGGAGAAATTGCAATTTATCTCATGTGAAATTAGAAAAATTAGAAGAAATATGAAAAAGAAGATATAAAAAATTACTCTAGCATTTGAAAATTGATGCGCTGCCTCCCTACCCACCAAGTGCTTTGCATTTGTGTTCAAATGTAAAGGGGGTCATGTGCGTCCTCTGTTTTTTGAGGGTTAAATTTATCAAAATATCAAAAATCTCCTTATAAAATTTTGAATATCAAAATCACTCTTATATTATGAATAAATAATAACACCGTCTCCTGATCAATTTGAACCTTTTTTTTTTAGAAACAATAACTAAAATACCCTTCTAGTCAACCAGTCAAACAAAACCTATTAATATATAATTATTTTAACTTATAATATATATAATTTATAACTATTAAAATATTTCTAATATATATAATTATAATTTATAAAAAAATTTAAAATAATAATTATAATCCCCACCTACTTCGCTCCCACCCCCTACCTCCCCTCCCCTTCCCACCCCCACCGCCCATCTGGGAGACGTCGGTTAATAGATGTAAATAGACGACGTACAAAAATTCAAAATAATAATTATAATTCCCACCTACTTCGCCCCCACCCCCTACCTCCCCTCCCCTTCCCACCCCCCACAGCCTGTTTGGGAGACGTCGGTCGCTCTCGCTGGAGATGAAGGGTGAGGAGGGCGCGGCCGCGGTGAAAACACTTTTAACTAAATTATTTTTTATTATATAAATAATTAAATAATATTATATAAAATAATATTTTATTATTAATGAATATTATACTAATAAATATATAATATTTATTATTACTAACTATATTTAATATTATATATATTAGATGTGATAGAATGGCAAAAATGTCAAAAAAAAAGGTACCTTCATAGCAAATTCACAGTCAAAGCGCGTGTAGACCAATTTTTGTACGGAGGGGTTTTTGAACTTTATTTTATATCTCAGGAGATATTTGATATTTTAATTTTTATAAAAAAAATTTCAACATTGTAATAAGTTACATGGGGAGTATTTGAATTTTTCCTTTTTTTCATAAAAAAGTTGTTTTTAAATTTTACAATAAGGAGGTTAATTGCATTTAGTCCTACCAACACCTAATCTTAAGACAATTCAATAAATAACATGTCCTTTTGTGTGTGGGCTACTCATCAACACCTACTTAAAGATGTTTTCACAAACGTATGATTTTTGTTCAACACGTACAACATTATGATGAGTTGTGTGGAAAGAAGAAGTTGGAGTTGGTGAGGGATAAGGAGAATTTCCCATTTTTGCAAATTCCTCGTGGACAAAATGGCACTCAAGCTATGCTAGAAAAAGCAAATTATTTCCATTTTTATTAAAGGATTAGGGTTGAAGGAAGTTGCCAATCTTTGAAATTTTAGAATTGAAAAGGAGTGGGTATATAGGTCTAAAGTTGTGGGGGACATAATTATAAGTAAGCATGGATGATATATATGCATGAGGTGGTCGCAATTGGTGGCAACATCAGTTAATCGAGTGAAGAGTAGCCGACAGTGGATGAGTTTAAGATGGACAGCGAGTGAAGACTGACTTTCACAATATTATTAAATGATAGTAATATATATGGAACGCAGATATGTATAGAAATTAAGTTAGGTTAAAAGGGTACTTTTGTGTAAATAAGATGTTTAAAATTGAGATATGTATCTATTTGACTTTAAGAAAAAAAATTCAAGTAGTAATTAAGATATTTGTAAAAACTTATTTATCAATTTGATATATGTTAAGAAATTCAAATACTAATTACATCATTGTCATATAATTTGACAATGATATTAAAATTCAACTACTGAAAGAATTTGTACTCGCGCGCTGTCTATAATTAAGTGGTTCACGGAACTCAACGAATGGCCTGAAAGAGGTAGCCATCAAAATTCAGATATCTAATGAATAGACAAAATATCAAATTGATGGTACAATGTATGTCATGAGTGGCTAAGAAATCCAGATAAAATAAATACGGAGAAGATCATCATATTCTATATATACTTCTTTCTTCAACAACTCTTACATAATCCCATCCCATCCTCGTTTTTTAAGCTGATCAAACCATTCAGACCATCCTATCTTCAGCATTGTCTCATTAACGTGGTAGAGAATATATATATATATATATATATGTGTGTGTGTGTGTATGGTGTTTATTTTTTAATTTACATTATTTTATTATTAATCCTCAGATTTTTTTTTTCTTGAGAAATGAATTTTTATTATAATATGAAATTCTAAGAAAAATAATTTTCTTGTAAATATGGTTTCTAAAATCATAGATAAAGAAAACCTTAAAAACTTTGAAAGTCGCGTGGATATATATATATATATATATATATATATATATGTGAAACAAAATAAATAATGCAACAAAAATTACAACAAAAAAAAATCCAATTTGTTGCTTGTAGAATAACATACTACATACTCATCTTGTAAATCCATTTAAACCTAATTCTAAGATATTCAACAAATAATGTGTCCTTGTATATTTGGATGACATGGTTTATTTTTTATCGAAAAGCTAATATATAGCATAAGTCATTGCAAACACTCCTAATTGATGCATATAATCACAAAAGTGATCAATAACATTGAAATATTAGTAATTAAATCAACTTCATATTAAAAGATTAATGATATTAATTCAAAGGTAACAACCCTACACAAATATCTCTTGATTCAGGTCGAGCTCAAGGTTGTGGTGACATGACAAATCCGGATGGTTTAAGATTCTTCAGTAGACCAATAATGAACAATTGGAGATAGCTATGGTCAACAATATTGTACAATTGTTAAGCTTGTTGAGTTGAACTCCAAATAAAACTCGTCCTCTAACAAAATATCAATTCATGGTTCAATATATTTGAGTGGCCAAGAAATATCGAAACCTAATCAAGTAAGAATGGAGTAGATGAGAGTGCGATGGGACTAATATCCAAATTCTACACATGTACATTTCTTGGATCAGCAACGCTTATATAAACCTATCCTCGGACAAAGCTAATCACACAATTTCCCCAATTCCCATCGATCTTGAGCAATATTGTCTCGTACGCAGAAAGAAATGGCAAAACTCTTGATTTGTCTTACGTTGATTGTTATTTCCTCCTTGTCCATGGGCCTGCCGAGCAGTACTTATGCTAGGAAAACAGGTCCTCCGGCTCCGGACAGTACTGATGAGAAGGAGTTATGGATCCAAAACATTTCCTTTGATGGGAAACAAAGAAGAGTCACGATTCATTTCTATGTTCAAGATTTATTAGCCGGTGAAAATAAGACAGTCCACGAGGTAGCAAGGGCTTCTATCACTGCTGATTCCCCGAGTGACTTCGGTCAGGTCCGAGTGTTGGATGACCTAGTCACAGTCGGGCCTGATTACCACTCGACGCCAGTCGCCAGAGCTCAGGGGCTCATCACTTATGCAGACCTGCAAGTAGCAGCCCTGGCGATGAACATGAACTTCTTTTTCACCGCCGGCATTTTCAACGGAAGCACCATCTGTATTTTGGGAAGGAACCAGATAAATCTACCAGAACGTGAATTGGCGGTGGCTGGTGGTACGGGGTTCTTCCGTAATGCTGCTGGATATGCTATTACCAAACTCTACTCTTACGATGCTGAGAAGGAGTATGGTGTGTTGGAATACACGCTTTATCTGACTTTACCCGGTTCCTCGCCCCGCATGGTCGCCGCTACTGGTATTCATGCAGACGTATGATCAGTGCGTACGTGGCTTTTGATGAAGAAGATAATAATTTGGGTTAAATAATAAAGTATTTTTTCTTTTTCAAATGTTAGAAAAAATAAATAATAAAAATTATTTTTTAAATCCTAGAAAGAAAAAGAGAGAGTGAGAGAGACCTGAGTGTGTGTGTGTGAACGTAAGGATGTGTATGTTTTTGTCTAATGATATATTAATTTTATATAATTTATAAAATCTATTAAAAAAGTCATGAAAGTTAACTTTTTTCAAAGAGTTAATTGATATCTCAAATGATTTTTTTTTGAAATCTTATACGCTTTGTTTAAAAAAAAAAAAAATTAAATATCTTATTGGAGCTTATAGCTCTCAAATATTTTATAAAATGTTTTGAAAAATTTATAAACTTAGCCAAACACCCTCTTAATTATTACTCAAATTGAGTATAATTAATTGGGTTGCGTTAATTATAGTAATGACAAGGTGGGAGTATAATTTTACTCCTAGATCACAGACCTTCATTTGTTCCTACACGGCGCAACAATAGCAGTCCCGACCCAGATTGTGCCATTGTGGACAGAGCCCAATAGCTATACTCGGCTCCTCCTCTTAGGACCATATGTTGATAAGTTTTAAAAGGCTATCATTTTGACAGTATATATCGATATAATTGATCAAAATGTTTGTAATCATATATATAATTATTTTTTTAAAAAACACTACCAAAAGAACTAAGAATTTTTTTTAATAATTATATAAATATATATATTATTAAGTTTGGTTTATCTTGCAATAAAATAGTTGGTTACATGAAAAGCGAGTAGTCTACTTGTAATTGTGAAGGTTGAGGTTGGAGTAATTGAATTCATATTTAAATGTTTTAATTTATATATAGCTGCGGTCCATATATATATATTAAGTAGTAGTCCTGTTACCACTTGCCATACATATTAATATGGTTGACATTATTATTAACCAATTAAATTGAATTTAAATATTGTTTTGCAACGTATATACATAGTGCCACCCTTGCTTAAAAGCTTGATCATATATACAACATATATTTCACCAAATATTCCCATCTCTCGGTTGTGTAGACAAGTAGTGATGATTTTGATGGTTATATTCCTCCTTTTGCACAGCAATATATGCACGGAGCTGGGATCATGCAATATGCTTCCAGACAACAACCTCAGCAATATGATTGCATCGATTTTATTTAATATTGATTAATATATATTATTAATTTATCATAGGTCATAGTTATTAAAATTATAGTTAATAATAATTTTCTTTTTCTAATGATGAAACGTGTAACCTCAATATTCAGACATCGTTTTCTCTATAAAATTAAATCAAATTATTGCTCAATTAAAGCTATAAATTTCAACAACCTTAATTAAATAAATACGGAGAAGATGTACGAGAAGAAATTTCAACAGGCCGCTCTTAAATATTGACATTTTACACATATCCTTCTTCAATACCAACTATATTATAAATGGGGTAAATTGCAATCTATCTATCTTTGTTAAGAAAATTAGACAAATAATCCCCTTATGAAAAATAAAATAGCAATTTATCCCCTCACGTTTTTCAAAATTTAGCTATTTATCCCCGTATAATTCTTAAAATGAAATAATTTACCTCCCTACCCTAAAAGACAAATTGCTTTATTTTTTAAAACATGGATCAAGCTTTTTCATAATGAGATAATTTGCTTATTTCTAATATTACAAAAAATAAATTGCTATTCGGCCATTATAAATATCCCACCCTGGCTTATAACGTTGAAAACACAATCCACCAAGTCTTCCTATATATCTTCACTATTCTCTCGTAATTAACTTGATAGAGATAAAGGATATGGAAAAAGTGATGAGTTTTCTTATGAATTTGATGGTTATTTCCTCTTTGCCCGTAGCCACATATGCTACGAAAACAGGTCCTGTAGACACCAAGGAACCATGGTTCCAAGTCATCTCCAAGCATGGAAATGAAAAGACAGCCAAGCTTCATTTCTATTTTCAGGATTTAATAGGTGGTGAAAATAAGACAGTGTACGAGGTAGTCCGTGCTTCTATCACTTGTAATTCTTTGTTTCCGTTGGGTTCAATTCTAGTCATCGATAACCTAATCACAGCTGAGGCGGATATCAAGTCAAAGCCAATTGGCAGATTTCAGGGGATTGGCGCTTCTGCTGACCTGAAAACAACAGCCGTAGCCTTAAATGCTAACCTCTACTTCACGTCGGGAGGCGTGAATGGAAGCACGATCAGTGTTTCGGGAAGGAGTGCACTAATGGAGGGACGTCGGCGTGAGCTGGCGATCGTTGGTGGTACCGGGATGTTCCGTTTTGCAAAAGGATATGCTATCACCAATTATACTACTATTGTTGAGAATGAATATCTTCTTGTGGAATGCACCGTTTATGTGACTTACATGGACGAATCCAGACATGAAAGCTTCTCAAGATAATAATAAGCTGGCTGGTTAAGGGCATGCATATGTGCACACCACGCCTACATTTATAATCTACCTATACATTATTTTATTATTATTATTATTATATATATGTATGGGGTTTTAATTTAATTTCGGTGTTTATTGACCTATTATTACGTAAACAAAGTTGTGTACTGTACTTTCTCCACTAATCTAAATAAACTAATGTGCATTTATTAATTAATCTTTTAAAGTCTTGTATTTTACTATTAAGTAGTCTAATATATGGATATTTTCAATCAACTCGAGCACTTTGTCAATTATAGTTTTTCCCATGTCTTATGTATATGAAATAATTAAAAGTTAATTAATTCGTCCACATATTGCCCGGTTGTTATTTTCGGAAAAGCACCGGCCGATATTGTTGACAAGATAGTAAAATACGAGATAACCCCTGCATCTATCACTTCTAATTAATACCTAAATTTCATTCATTTACGTACCAGTTCTAATAACCTAATCCCTGCTATACTTAATTACAACTTAGATCCAACCCACAGAGCTCAGGGTTCATCACTTTTGATGACCTGGAAATATCAGCCACCAAAACCATACTTGAAAAATATTAAGGACCAAAATTGATTTAGTGGCAAAATATAGGGACCAAAAATATAATTTACCCCAGAAATATCACTGGTCATATGGGCCAACAACAGCAGGGTGCATCCCAGACTCTGCCATTGATCATTGACAAGTTTCCAAAGGCTATCATATTAACTTGGATTATATTTTTAATAATTATACAATAAACTATATACTTCCTTATATGAAAAAGCCGCTTTCCATTCAATCACACAGCCACTTGTGAACTTTGAGCTTTGAGTAATTCAACTCGCATTTAAATGTAATATATTCACACATTAATGCATATGAGAAACTACATCCTCATTATGGTTGGTTTTAGAAAATATTTGTTTGACCTATAATAAGTCTGTATATAAATCATTAGTAATGTGAATTTTCATTCAATTTTTTTTATAATATCATTAAACTCCGTAAATTTTACTAACAGGTGAATCTATTTGTTAATTTAATCAAAAATAAATTTTAAAATTACTAAATATAATTCCTAAATCACAAAATATCTATGTACTATCACACCAAAACCTACAAATTAATATGGTTGCGTAATGTAATAGTGCGGCCTAAAGGGCAGGACCAATGTCATAACTGATATCAGGCAGCGCCGCACCCACACTTCTGCACATTTTTCCTATATCTCTAAATTGATGCTTCTCTTCGGTCCTAATTTATTTATCACCATTATTGAAAATAGATAAATAGTCCTGTTATGAAAAATAAAATAATAATTTATTTTCTTATATTTTATATAGTAATTTATTACTTCATTTTTTAAAACACAAAAGGGTAAATTGCTATTTATTTTTTTTATAGAGGGATAATTCATTCATTTTCAATATTATAGGAAGGTAAATTGTTATTCACCCTATATGTATATGGGTCCACAACTGTACATTGTAAATGCATGGTAATTACTAAATATTTCAAGAGTTCACGTATTGTTTTAATTTAATTAACCAGAGTCGACTAAACCTAATTGCTGCTAACTTTTATATAAATCGCTATTCTTAACTTACGAAATTCAATAATTCGATGGATATTATTGATAGATTAAAAGTGGATAGGCTATGTAAAAACAAATTCTATGAAGTGATTTATGTGGATTATGAACCACAAACACGTAGTGATCGATGGATTTATACATATCGTTAATTTGTAGTCGTCTTCTTTATCGACCTAATTTATATTTAGCTATATATATGATGTGTGTGTTAACCCTAATGTTTTGACCTTTTTGCCTTTGGAACTATGAATACGCTTTGTTGTGAATCAATGCATTTTCATTTGGTACGCAGGTGAATCAATTTAATATGGGCTAGAGATAGGCTTGTCAATTCATAGAATTTCATCCATAAAGGATTCGTTTTTTTATTTTTAATTTTTACCTATAATTTATAGGGTCGGGTGTTTAATTTGATTAACGAAAAATTTTAGTGTACCAAAAATCGAACCAAACTTATTAGTTCAGTTTGGTTATAACAAATGTTTTTTTCGGTTCAGTTCGGTTAATAATCAAATTATCGAATTCATAAGAAAAAAAAAACTACCAGTTAGTTTTTTTTTAGATAATTTAATATTTTTTTTATTTTTTTGTACTTTAATATTAAAATAAGTAGATATTAAATTACATTATTATAATATAATATACATTTATAAATTATAAAGATAATTTATATATATTAATATATTTTATAAATTATAATATATTATATAAGTATATTTTTTAATTTTGGTTATTCAATCGGTACGGTTAACTGACCTAACCAAACTGTACCAAATAATTGTACCGATTTTTTTTAAAAAATAACTGAAAATCGAACTTTTCTTTTTAGCTCGATTTTCAACACAAATCGAAGAAAACAGGCCAAATTGAATTTTTAACACCCCTAATAATTTGTCAATAAATTCAGAATTATTGAGATCAATTTATAAATTAACTCTCTTAACTTTCTTTTATAGAAATTTTTAAATAATATATCATTTATTATACTATTTACAAAATAATCTTATAAAAATATTACACAATAAATAATGTTATGTTGTCTTAAGATTTTTAAATTTGTTCACTTGAAATTAAATTGTTTGATAAATAAGTCAAATTGAATATTGAAGAAAAATAAATATATTTTCTGGGTCCAAATTGGGTATATAGATCTATGGGTATTGATGAGTAAAGATTCAAACCAAACTCAATCTATATTTTTTTAGTGGGTCTGAATCTTTATCTGGATTTGAATCTAATATTATTCACTGGATTTGAATCTGAGTTTTAGAGTTAATTTATGGGTTTGAGTAAGGTACTATCCTACCAATTAACACCCCTAGCTAGACGTTTTGCAATGGTTGCTGTCACATCCTTGCAGGTAAGGATAATTTGCATGCATGGGATCTGGTGCTTATATATCTATATAATTTTACTATTTACAAAATAATTTTTGAGTTTGAGAACCAAGTATATCAGAAGAAAAATAACGAGTATATTTTATTTTTTCAAAATCAAATAATTATAAAGAGATAATATATATTTAAAGTATTTATAAATATATTTCCACAAAAAGTATCCGAAAAAATTACATTTTTTATCTTATACGATAGAGGATATTGCATTTTTGGTCCATAATTTATAATTTTAACATATTTAGTCCTATATATAAGCTCAAGAATGCTATAATTTGATGGGCTAAGTTCATAAACTGTAGGATAAAAAATACAATATCGATTGGGACCAGAATTGTCCCAAAATATTCAATTATGGTTCAATTTATAATGCTAAGAGATTTCCATAACCTTAATTAATAAATACGGCTCCAATTGTCTACATTATACACAGCCTTCTTCAACAACTCCTATATAATCCATCCTTGCCCGGCTTAGTAAGTAGTGATATATAACACACACAATTCACCAATTCCTCATAACAAACTTAATCAAGGATATGGCGAAACTGATTTTTCTAATATTGATGGTTATTTCCTCCTTGTCCATACCCATATATGCTACGAAAACCGAGGAATCATGGTTCCAAATCATCTCCAACCATGGAAATGAAAAGACAGCCAAGCTTCATTTCTATCTTCAAAATTTAGTAGGTGGTGAAAACAAGACAGTGTACGAGGTAGTTCGTGGTTCTATCACTTCTAATTCTTTGTTTTCGTTCGGTTCAATTGTTGTCCTCGACAACCTAATCACCGTTGAGCCCGATATGAAGTCAGAGCCGATTGGCAGATTGCAGGGGGTTGCCACTTCTGCTGACCTGAAAACAACAGCCGTAGACTTAAATGCTTACTTCTACTTCACGTCGGGCGGCGTCAATGGAAGCACGATCAGTATTTCGGGAAGGAATCCAGTAGTCAAGAACGGAGAAATTGAGTTGCCGATAGTTGGTGGCACCGGGATGTTCCGTTTTGCACGAGGATATGCTATCAAGAATTACACAAGTATTGTTGAGAATGAATATCTTCTTGTCGAATGCACCATCTATATGACTTACATGGATAATTAAACATATGGAAGCTTCTCAAGATAATAACCATGCATGCACACCTGCACAATCTAGCTACCTATACGGATATTTCAATCAACTGCTTCAGCTCTGTTGTAGTAGTTCATTTTCCATGTCCAATGTATGTATATGAAATAATTGAAGGTTGATTAGTGGTCAATTATGCTATGAAAATAGGTGGTTCTGTAAACACCGAGGATTAATGGATCCTTAACATTGCCATGGAAATTATGTTGACAAGACAGTGTTGTTGGAGGTATATAAAACAGCTGGCTCCCCAATATTCATCTTTCTAATCAAAAGGTAAACCAGATTCAGTTGACCGTAGGTTCAACACATGTTGACTGGCCCAAATCCGACAACTATATATAGACCAGAGGTGGCTTCAGCCAATTCTGCTGTATTTATAGATTTCAATGTTTGTAATTATGTTAGGACCCTGGCAGCATAGAACCATGATTCTCAAAGCAGCTTCTTTACAATTAATTAAGCGCATGCAATCAATCACATGGGCATGGATGCATCTCTTTCTTTATTTATTTCTTCTTCTGACTTAATTCAATTTAAAAGTTGATGCAGTAGCTGTCAGAATATGGGATCCCACGCTGTGCTTCATCCCATCAATGAGGATATATAGATATATATATATATATATATATATATATATGCAGAGGTTTGAATCTCTAGGCTAAAACTACTCTAGTTACTTGGAAAATTGCAAAAGTTGCTGCGGAAACTTGTAGTATATGAAAACATAGAAAGTATCAAACTCATCCAAAGCAACAAAATTAAGGAATTTCAATGAAATTTATGTTCAACTCGGGGTTTAGTTAGACTGAAATTAATTATATGTCAAGTATAATATATTATGTGTTATGTAATTGATGTATAATTTTAAAAAAATCAATTATATAATATATATTTATTTATTTGATTCGATCAAATTTATTCATGTGCTAGTACGTAGATTGGTTTTTCTTATTTTTATGGCACGCAAACTCATAAATGAATTCAATAATTGCTACTCACACCATCACTATAAACACCCTTTTTGAACTTCAGTATTAACACAAAGATGATGAAGCCATACACATACTTCATTTTTATGCTTTCTTGTTCACTAATCATTTCTTTGCTGGTTGCTGCTGAAGCACAAAATGGGCCCATAGCCGTTGAAAATTGGTTCTCCAAACTTCCTAATGCAAAGGAAAAGTTGACCAAACTTCACTTCTACTTCCACGACATTGTGAGTGGCAAGAAGCCCACCGCCGTTCCGGTGGCTCGGGCCAACTCCACCTTCGCCTCGCCCACCTACTTCGGGCTGGTCTCGGTTATAGACAACCCACTCACGGCTGGGCCGCGTCCCAAGTCCCAGATTGTGGGTCGAGCCCAAGGGATCACCGGCTACTCCTCCTTCAAGGAGTTGTCCCTACTTATGACTCTAAATCTCGTGTTTACCTCAGGTGAGTACAATGGAAGCACGCTTACTGTTGTTGGCTATAACCCATTTACTCAGCAATATCGTGAGATGCCGATAGTCGGTGGCTCTGGTGTTTTCCGGCTGGCACGAGGCCTCGCCACCGCCCAAACCGCTAAGTTTAATCGGAGAACGGGGAATGCGGTGGTTGAGTACAATGTCATGGTGCTTCATTATTGATGTCCCACTCCTCATTTCTTCCTTGTTGCTTTCTTTTTCTTTTGTTTTCTTCTTTTTTTTTTGAGTGAACTCATACTTATTTACAGTGATTTCAAATAATTGCCTGCTTTATGTGATGCAGCTTTTGGAGAAATAAATGGAAGTGAAGCATATTTGTTAAAATTAGATTTGATGGAATCAAATTAATTATATTATAAATATATTTATAATTGTCATATAATTGATGTAAACTCGTTCAAGATCCCAAAATCATTAAAATTCAAAGAAGGGTTTATTTTTTCTTGGTAGATAAAAATTGATTCCTGAAATTCCCCGGGAAGCGTCATCATTGAGGTCTATGATGAGTTTTATGTTCTAATATTTGTTGGAGTAGATATCAATCATAGATTGATATTTCAAACTCGTTTATCAGTCGTATCTTACATTATGAACTCTAAAGTAAGGTGTAGGGACGAGAAATTATAATATTATGTAGCATTATTGTGTTATTAGAATTAGATAAAACATTAGTTAGTATAGTAATCTTTTATGAGTTAGTTGTTAACACATCACTTTCATTAACTCATTTTCCTAATTCAAAATGATAGACACAATATAAGAAGAAAACAATTTAATCTGCTGCAGAGTGCAAACCTTAGCTGTTATTATCACTGATCATGACCATATGGCTTTTAGTCCTTTAAGAAAATCCGTAAAATATTAATGCAATTTCAACCATACAGATGCCTACCAATTATAAACTTTAATTAATAATTTAAATATATTGAGCATTATTTCACAAATTAGTTTAGAGTCTACCGATGCGCAAGGCCAAGTTTGGAACTCGCTTTTTTTTCTCAAGGCATAATTAAAATATTCCTAACATATTTATCTTAATAAAGTGATAATCCCTTTAAAATTTTCTATCAATAATATTTTATTCTTAAACGTTTAATATTAATAAAAGTTTTCCAAAAAAAATTAGTCTGGTAGCTTATTTTTTTTATTTTACTCTCTTTCATATAATAAAATAAAAATAATATTAAATTAATTTATATACTCGAGTGTACTTCAATAATTAGTAAATAAAATAGCCCTTAATATTATCTTTCAATATGTTGAGCGATGAATATTATCCTTCAATATGTTGAACAAAAGCGTCAAACATCGCGATCAAATTTATTTGAAATTTTCTTCATAAAAGACATGAGAATTATAATTAATTTAATTTAATAACAAATCGAGAATCATCCCTATTATTGTCCCATTGACCTGCCAACTGCATATATATCTCCTACTACTATATATACACAATACTCTCAAATTCTTGCCTTCATCTTTACTTGGAAAAAAAAGAAAGAGATGGAGAAGCTATGCACATTTCTTATACTTTATTCCTCAGTGCACGCCATGGCTCATGGGAATAGTGTTGATGAAGGGCCCGAAGCAGTGCAAGAATGGTTCAAAAATCTTCCAAATGCAAAGGAAAAGGTGACTCAACTTCACTTCTACTTCCATGACATTGTAAGTGGCAAGAATCCAAGTGCCATCACAGTTGCTGAATCCAATTCCTCTCTCGACTCCCCTACCATGTTTGGTGTAATCCGGATGATGGACGACGCGTTGACCGTGGGGCCCGAGCCCGACTCCAAGATCATTGGGAGGGCTCAAGGAATCTATGGTTCAGCTTCTATGGAGGAAATAGGGCTACTCATGACCCTGAATCTCGTGTTCACACATGGCAAGTATAACGGCAGCACTCTTAGTGTACTTGGTCATAATCCCATCCTCCATAAGTACCGGGAGATGCCTATCGTCGGTGGCTCCGGTGTTTTCCGACTGGCACGAGGCATCGCCACCGCCAATACCGTTTGGTTCAACGCTACCTCCCAGGATGCTGTTGTTGAGTACAGTGTTATTGTGTTGCATTATTGACCCATTTTTAATTATTTATGTTTGGTCATGGGGTTGATAATTGGTTGTTTCTCATACGGCTTTGTTCACTGTCCCTTCTCATGTCATGTTTTGCTTGTAAACATTAGAGTATATGTTGTCTTAAGCTGTAACGCTAGCATATTTTCATAATTGCTCTCCTCCTTGTAAATTTATATTTTTCTTCATTTAAGCGTTATGATTTGGATGCTTGAGTGATGTTTCACATTGGGGACAATATGATGATGGTATTTTTCTCGTGCTAAGTAATTGAAAAAAATATTACATTTTTTATCTCATACTATAGAGATTATTTTTGCACTTTAATCCTAGAGTTTATGAGTTTAACGCATTTTGTCCCATAGAATAAAAAGTTATAGCAACTTTAATCTTATAGAATAAAATTTATGATACATATGGTTCCATAAAATAGAAGATTGTAACATTTTTTTGTTTCCAAATACTATATTTTTTTAACTTATGAGACCAAATAACTAAACCAGTAAAATATAAAATTAAAAGTTCAACATCCTCCGTTGTATGGGATGGAAAGTATAATTTCACTGTTTATTGAAATTTACATTTAGTCTTACGTTAACCCTATAACTTGAAAATCTCTATGCATTTTTTACATTGTTTTTTTAATTCTATTTTTTAGAATATTATGTCAAAGTTTGAGACTTGGTATAGCTATTGGGCTTAAGGTATATTTCACCCTTCTTATTTTTGTATTGGGCCGAAAGAGATGAGACTCATTACAAACTGGGCCCCAATTGAATAATACTTGCAGGTTTCAGCGGCTGTAGCCGCCCACTAAAAAGCCCATATTGCCGTAGTATGAAATCTTAAATGAAGTTCTCTTTAACGGTCAACTGTGAACACAACGCAACCAACAGTCTCGGGCGGCGATGCTCGCCGGAGTTCACATGTTGGCCCTCTTGCTATGAAATCCAAAAGAATTCGTAGGTATCCTTGTGTTGTCCAAAATTTTATTAATCTCACCTCACGAGGTCAACTCCGAGAAGCAGTTGACACTTTGCCTCTCCTGTCTCGCAAAGGATTTTCTTTAAACTCCAAACTAATTGCTTTGCTCCTTCAACAATGTGCCAAGGAAAAATCCATTAAGGAGGGGAAATGGGTTCACCTTCATTTGAAGCTCACGGGTGGAAAGCACCCCAACACGTTTTTAGCCAACCATTTGATTAATATGTATGCGAAATGTGGTGATCATGTCAAGGCACGCGAGGTGTTCGATAAAATGCGTGGTAGGAATTTGTATTCTTGGAACATTATGCTCTCAGGATATGCGAGTCTGGGGATGGCGAAGGCGGCAAAAAGATTATTCGATAGAATGCCTGAAAGGGATTTTGTGAGTTGGAACACGATGGTGATGGCGTGTGTGCAGAGTGGGTGGTTTGATCAGGCTTTGAGATTTTATATGGAGCTGAGGAGGTTACATATTGGGTTTAATGAGTACAGTTTTGCTGGGGTTCTGACGGTTTGTGTTAAGTTGAGAGAGTTGTGGTTTGCCAAACAATTGCATTGTCAAGTTTTCCTTATTGGGTATTTGTCTAATGTGGTTCTTTCGAGTTCCATTCTGGATGCATATGCAAAATGTGGTGAAATGGGGGATGCTAGTAGGTTGTTTGATGAGATGAGAAAGAAGGATGTTCTTGCTTGGACCACTTTGGTTTCGGCCTATGCACAATGGGGGGATATGAAAGCAGCTAGGCAAATTTTTGACTCAATGCCTGAGAAGAATTCTGTTTCTTGGACTGCCTTGATTGCAGGGTATGCCCACAATGGGATGGGGCGTCATGCCCTTAAGTTATTTGCTGAGATGGTCATGCTTAATGTAGAACCTGATCAGCTTACACTTAGTAGTTGCTTGCTGGCTTGTGCTAGCTTAATTTCCCTCAAGCAAGGCAGGCAACTTCATTCACACATGATAACTGCTGGTATTAGGCCCAACGTAGTAGTTGTGAGCTCTCTCATTGACATGTATTCAAAGTGTGGAAGCTTAGAAGTGGCAAAAAGAGTATTTGATACAATTGAAAACAAGCAGCATGTCGCGTTGTGGAACACCATAATATCTGCATTAGGACATCAGGGGTGTGGTAAACAAGCAATAAAACTTTTTGCGGATATGGTGAGGTTAGGTGTGAAACCAGATGGTGTCACCTTTCATGCCCTTCTTAGTGCATGTAGTCATTCAGGGCTTGTGCAAGAAGGGCTTTGTTTGTTCGAGTCCATAATGCCAGATTACAATATTATTCCAGATCAGGAGCATTATTCGTACTTGATTGATCTACTAGGCCGGTCAGGATTGTTCGACGAGTTGACAAATCATCTGAAGAAGATGCCATGTAAACCTGATGATCATGTTTGGAATGCTTTACTTGGTGTTTGTAGAATTTATGGAAATGTAGAATTGGCTAGGCTAATGGCAAGACATCTTGTTGCACTGGAGCCTCAATCCACTGCAGCATACCTTCTGCTATCAGGGATGTATGCTGCTCTTGGTAGGTGGGAATCTGCAGAAGAAGTCAGACAGCTTATGAACGCGAGACATCTGGAGAAAGACCAAACCCTTAGTTGGTTAGAAATTGATAGAAAATTGCACGTAGACACCAAAATTAATAAGTCATGTCATCCTGAAAAGGAAACAACACTGGTATTTGAACTATTACATGATGGCAGCTCATTATATAATGTTGAAAGGTAAATATTCTAATCTGTTTGTCTTCACCCGTTTAAAGAAGACAGGTGGGAGAACCTTTCACGTTTTCTAGAACGACCATTTTTTTTTGCGACCCCTCTCTATATCACAGATATCTTTCTGTTTTTGTTATCTTAGTAACTTTGTGAAAATTTTGGATGGAGGGACTCTCTGAACTTCTGTTCTATTTTATTAGCTCCACTAAACTTTCTAAAGTGGCATAAAATATTAGTCGGTCATTCACTGTTATGTTATCATCCCAATTGCTGCACCAGTATGTGGACATAAATCATGGATGTAAGCATGTATGCGTAATCATTTGGATCCACTGAAGTAATACATTCTGATGCATGTTATCCATCAGTAAGATGTTTCCTTGCTGCTACAGCAAACTGGTGCCCGATGTCATGCATATCAGGTAGTTGGGAGTCCCTAAGAAATCCGAACACAATATATCCTTGATTCATAAAGCATTTCCTCAAAAAGCACTTTAGCCGGAAGGAGAGTAACCCCGTGATTACGGAAGAAGTAGGTAGCCGTCCTCATCAATACCATGTCATACGTACTGCAGTACTCATTTGCAAGATGTGCAGAACAAGAATGGTAGTTTACATGCGCTAAGGTTGCATAATTTGTTCCTTTTACTTCAATCAACTTAGAAGTTTCCCACGATATTGTTTAACATCCCATTGTATACTTAAAAAGCAGTGGGCGACAATCACATTGTACCTACTGGCTACATCTCAAACTCCATTACTTTTATAATAGTTGCTAGTTGTTATTCACCGAATATCCTTTGTGTTGCATGATTGCACAACCTAGTCTTTTTCAACTGTACAGGCTCAAATTAAGGACTATAAAATAAGAGTCCGATTTCTTGAAACAAAATAGCAACTTTAGACAATCTTAATGTAATCTAAAAAACATCTCTTTTAACAATGACTTTATATATATAATGATTGATTGAGCTCCGGCAGATATTTTATAGATAAACATACATGTTTGCATATCAAAGAAGTTATGATATAGTGTGTATGCTTTACCGACAGAAAAGAGATGATATTTTCATAATAAAAATCAAATACAGAGAAGAGCTAAAATGCGGGCATGTGGACAGCCATACAAATGGATCAAGCAATTAAATGAAATTGTAATAGTAACATGTAAATAAATATATATCACCCCACCAATCATTCAAGCAAGCCGGCCCACCACCACCAAATACAACAGGACGTATCCATCATTGACGTTATTGAAATGGAATTACAAAGTTTTTGATAACGTTTCCTGTACAGACAAACTTAAAAATCAGGGGAGAGAAGGCCAACAAGAAGAGGAGGAGGAAGGAAACAAGAAAAAGAAATTGATAAACCCCCTCTTCTTGGGTTCTACAATCTACAATGGGTGGTTTGTTCTCCAAACAAGTCGAACGTAGAAAGGCCATCTCAACGGAGAAGAAAACCCTGACTGACCTCAACCAAAATGGAGGATCCGACTTCCCGGGCTCCGACTACCATCCCCCCGACAGGAAAAACTGGATGTCCGCCCTCAACCCTGACGTACTCCGCATTAACCAGATTGTATGGCCCGGCACCCACGATTCTGCTACCAACAAAATTGGATTCCCTCTCGTGACCCGACCCTTCGCGCAATGTCAATCCCTCTCAATCTACCAGCAGCTCAAAATTGGTGCCCGGGTTCTCGACATCCGAGTACAAGAAAATAGTCGCGTCTGCCACGGTATCCTCCTTAGTTACAGCGTTGATGTCGTGATCAACGACGTGAAGAAATTTCTCCAGGAGACACAGTCCGAGATCATAATTTTAGAAATCCGAACCGAGTACGGGCACGATGACCCACCCGATTTCGACAAGTACTTGGAAGATCAACTCGGGGAGTTTCTGATCCACCAGGACGATCATGTATTCAACAAAACAATATCGGAGTTGCTGCCGAAGCGAGTCATTTGCGTGTGGAAGCCGAGGAAAACTCCCCAGCCGAAAGCGGGTGGCCCATTATGGAGTTCGGGTTACTTGAAGGACAACTGGATCGACACTGATCTGCCGTCGACCAAGTTCGAGAGCAACTTGAAGTATTTAGGTGAGCAGCCGCCAGTTTCGAGCCGGAAGTACTTTTACCGGGTTGAGAATACGGTCACGCCGCAGGCGGATAACCCGATAGTGTGCGTGAAGCCAGTGACGAATCGGATCCACCCGTATGCGAGGATGTTTATAGCTCAGACCTTTGTGCGGGGAATTGCAGACAGGTTGCAGATATTCTCAACGGATTTCATTGATGGGGATTTTGTGGATGCATGCGCTGCTCTGACCAACGCTAGGGTTGAAGGCAAAGCTTGAAACGGATCCCCAGTTGTTTCATGCGACTATTTGTTTTCCACGTATTGTAAAAAAAGTATATACTCCACGTCGGGTCGGGATCCATTGTCGGGTTTGATGAATACTTGCGTGTGTTGCTTATTTGCATAAATTAATTTGTGAACTTTATTTGCATTTCGTTTGTTCTCAAATTTTATATGTTATGGAAAGAAGTGTCACAGTTGGAATAAATTATGCAGATCGATTATCTTGTCATTCAACTTGCTTGAGCGTTCTCTATTTTGGGTATACAGAAAAGGTCAAGAACGAAATTTGAACAAATTAATTACCCATATAATGAAATTAAATTAATTAGATTTATATATAAAAAGTTGGGTAGCAAATTAGGTCCAGGGACCGGTACCTTTCATTTTCGACAAGCCATTCAATCGAGAAAGACACAGAATGACACTCAGTACAACCTCAATTCTCAAGTACGTCTATTACAAGTTACCGAACAAGCCAACTACCAGCCTGTTTAAAACAGGAGGAAGAACAAAATCTTCTTGTAAATTGTGAAACGCCGTTTAAATGCACTTGCTCCTTACGGATTCTTTTTACATGATCCAAGAATGAATCCCAACCATCATTCTTCAATCTTCTTGGGGAAATTCTAGTCCAGCAGCTATGAAATCGTATATGACTGTGATCCCACACTTCATGTGCCCAAGACCATTAAATTGTCCATACTAATATCTTAACCAGGTATTGCTAAAAGACGGCTTTGGTCCCAGCTTGGAAGTTTCCGCCAATAGCTATCCAGTTGGATGTTCTCTTCCACGGCTCAGTATGCTTTCTCACATCACTTAACTTCAATTGGTGATATCCAGAGTTTCACCTCTCTTCCACTGAAAGGCTTTAAAATGCCTGATGATTTCCGAAATAGATAATGCGGCTTTCTGAAGTTGCAAAAGAGTATTGTCATCCAAAGGTGCTTTCCGTAAATAACTAGCATTCAACAGATTGTGCACTCTTATCTTCCGAGTTTACAGCTGGGCGCATTAGCCAACACCCTTCCCCTACAGAACTTGTTGGTGAGAACTTCTTCAAGATGCTGAAAAATTAACGAAAATAAACCTGCATTAAAGAAAAGCAAAGTTACAAAGAGAATTAACATGGCTAGAGCCAAGTTTCGACGAAGAATTTGTTTCAATCCATCAGTTTACGAACTTAACCTACTAATTAGGGATGAAAAATATAGAAATTGAAGATCAAAACAATAACAGATAACACTACCGCGGATATGTTGTAAACAAAATGTAATAAAATGCAATGAACAAGCTAAACAGATATTCATATAAACACAGAAAGCTAAAGCACTCGCAACAGAGTGGGAAGATTTATATACACAACTCTGGACAAATTTCAGAATAGAAACTATAGCTATCAAGGGATTGGAGGGAGGTTATAATAGTGATCATTAAGACTAAGATGGTTATGATAAGCTGGTTGAGAACATGGACAAGTGGATACATTATGAAACTATTAGTACAGACCCATAGCACTTGCTGTTCCACCAGCTTTCACATTTGCCACTGGGAAAAAACAAAGCAAAGCAAAGAACATAGGAGCTGAAATACCTGCAGTGCCGCTTTCTCGCTCGAGTGATGTTCCTCTCACCAAGAGTGTCCCTGGATTTAGCTGGAAGACCTACATATGGAATAGATATACAACTATAGCTTAGGCCTGAAAGAACATATAACAAATTGTTGGAGCAAATGGAATTACCAAGACGCGAAAGCGCAGGGCATCTGGTTGGATTGGGAAATCATTTGAAGAACTGGATATGTTCAATTCGGGATGGTAACTAGCAGCCTCACTCCTGTTATCTGTTGTCTCAGTCTTTAGAATTGCATCAATTTGATCCTTTGAAGCAGTGATCTTTAACATAAAACTATAATTCAATCATCAGTTGGAAGTGATAATATATAGAAGGAGAAGTGACTTAGCAGATATTGTTCAGTCCTGAGTTACAGTAGTATGAATATATGAAACTGGGCAGTGACTGAACTTGGAGTAATATGAATATATCAAATTAGGCAAAAGTGAAAATGACTGAGAGCATACATCAACTTTGAAAGTGACAGCATCTAATTTACAAGATGCGCCACTCTTTCGAATGTAAGATTCCACTGACTGCAACACATGGAAGGCACTGTGCTGACATTGAAGACCCTAAGGAAACAGTAAAATAGCAATATTGAGATGCCATGTCTACACCAATTATATATAATATAAGACGATATAGAGACAATAAAATCAGAAATCTGGCATGTTGACAAAATACCACATATGCAAACAGAATGGAACATGGCATGTTGACAAAATACCACATATGCAAACAGAATGGATGGATAGACAGTACAGACTAATGACGACAGTAGGTTCTACTGAGTGCAGAATTGGGACCAGATAAACTGAAATTAGAAATCCTGCAATTGGCATGCAAGTATGCAAATGCTTTTGTATTTTCTGAAGAACTTTTGCAAGTACATTTAGCATCATTACTAATGCATTCGTCCTTGTTTGCCTGATCAAACATGACCAAAAAGAAACCAACCAAAAAACGATGTAAGATTAGAAAAAATTCTTAAACCTCAAGCATGAAAGAGAGATTATTCTCCTCAATCTTATGGGAAGGTATTATCTTCCTCGAAGCAGGTAAAAAGGACCAGGCAAGGCCCCATCTTGATGTCCTGCCCTGGACAAATTCTGTGGTCTTCACTACAGTAGCTCCAACTTTCCACAGTTCCGATACCAAAATATTCAGATTCAGTTTTCTTCCAACCATAGAAGTGTACCACCTAACCACAAACAAAAGTGGTGGACATAAAGGCTAAGGCAAGCCAATCACAGCTTTAAACCAAAAATCACTTACTGGAGATAAGTTAACCATTTTACCTAAATGTGTCTTTTAGCTTGACACTATCTTCAATGATGCGAGCGATGAAGGCGTGTTCACCACCAGAACAAACCATCTCCTCTGAAGTCCCTCCACAAGAAGTCTTCGGATTTAAACCGGCTTCATGCATTGTCTCAAAGAATGGGGGGTTGCACATACAGAAGTCAAAATTCTCCCCATCCTTGACAACACCTAAAAGTACCGGCGGGCCATTATAACTCTTGGACGCGCCTGAATGACTCTCGATTACAGATGATGCTGAACGGCCATCATTTTGGTCCTTTGCATTGCTAGAGTCAGAGCTACATTCACGACTAAATTTCAGAGTATTTTGCAATTCTCCCACATGACACATTTTATCCCCAGCACCAACCCTTCTAATTTCAATCAAGCCAGATATATGCGGATTGCTCTCGACATTTCGATTTGCCCACTCTATAGCTACATCCGTGATATCTTACAAGGACCACAGGAAATAACACACTCACTATAAATGAAAACAGTGAGTGAAACAATGAAAGATAGATGACAATAAAGATAAAGTACCTGAACCAACAAACTGCCAACCAAGAATTGACGCACCAAGGAGGGGATAAATACAATTTGCGCCAGTCCCAATATCAAAACCTTTCTTGACATCACCGTCAGCTCTGTTAGCTGGAATGGTATCTGAAGCCAAAAGATCTTCTATCCAATGGATGTAATTTGATCTGTTGGGCACTGTAGGGCAGAGTTGCCCATCAGGAATCCACCTAGAATATTAGATTTTCATCAAACAACAGGAGTCAACAAAATTGAAACTAAATACATCTATACTTTCCTTGCATACATTTGGTCATTGATGCCCCCACCCTCATCCCAGCCCACTGGTGAACAAAAAGAAATTACTACAAATTTGAATGCAGACATTCATTTTTTTAATCACAAAGCAGTTGCAAAATATTTCAAAATAGGCTGTAGCAAATGTAACCTAGATGGAAACAAAATAAGCATATAGGGCGTACCATCAGAACCTGCAAAACAACTGAGCTCATAAGTTAGAACTTAGCTATAAGAATAAACCAAATACCAAAATGAAACCATATTCAAGCTACAATAATGAAATTTGGTTTATAACTTAGCTGAAAATAAATAAACGCAGCTAAGGAACCCTACTTAATCAACTCTAGCTGAGAATCCACAAAATAGAATTAACCATAAGAAATAAAATAATATAGCAACAGACTTGATGAATATCCTAATTATAGCAAAAACGTAACCCCGTCAAAGAATCAGAAAAGTTTTACAATTCAGCGTACCACTCGAGACCATGATCGTGGAGTAGCAAGACTCGTGTGAGCTCGCGGGTAGCATTAAAATCCGTCCAATCAATTTTGGGCCGTCCGTCACGTGAGTAGAAGACATAGGGCTCAAAACTCGGGTACAAAGAGGCCAATAACCCGAAATCCGGCGGATTATCGGAGTATCTGTTTCGTGGATGGATTCCCCGCCGCTCAGCACCGTTCTTTCTCTTCCTCTTGCCCGCCATCTGCCGCTCCACAACTCTAACCGCCTCGGTTTCAAAACTAAACGAGTTTATAGATATGGGTTTCTGGAACGCGATTCTTGTTCTGGTGCGGTTTCAGTACAAAGTAGAACCAACTAAACTGAGATGGGGTTTAATGTTGAGAGCAGTAGAAGCCTGTAACCGTATTCGAAGAGATAATGGGCCAGAGTTAATTGGGCTAAGATAGTTTAAACTTTACGAAAGCCCACTTTTATAGTAGGAAGTAGGAGTATGGATGGATAAGTATGAGCAGCCTGCCCAACCCAATGCCCTTCTTGATTCACTGATATGGGAATGGGACCTTGTGGTTTTCATCTTATCCACAAGGTAAGATTATTCTGAGTCAGCAACTCTAACCTTTTCCGCCCAATTTGGATAAACACAGACACGCCAAATGACTCCTCAAACCACACCCACATCAGTTCCCTACCCTACATACAGTACCTCACCATTCCCCACACTCCCGCTCCCCTCTCTATAAACGTACAAATCATACATAGTAACACATCCATCCACTCTCAAGAGAGTAGACAGACAGACCGACCGACCATAGTTCAGACTTCAAATCAATGGCTACCATTTCATCATCTTTGTACGACTTGTTGGGCATTCCAGCGACGGCCACCGGACGTGAAATCAAGGACGCCTACAGGAGGCTGGCCAGGACGTGTCATCCCGACGTGGTGGCTGTCGCGCAAAGAAATAAATCAGCAACTGAGTTTATCCAGATTCATACAGCTTATTCCACACTCTCCGATCCTCACAAACGTGCGGATTACGATCGCGATTTATTTGGAGGGCGTGGTGGTTATAGTTCCTCCATGGGTGTGTCGTCGGCTCCCTTAAGGTCGGGATATGGAGTTAGGAATTGGGAGAGTGATCAATGTTGGTAATTAGCAACTGTAATGATAATTGAGTAGCTATTGTGATAGACCGTCATAGGCAGCAGGATGGGTGTGTGTATGTGTAGCGCATTTAGACCACACCACACTTGTTCTTCTAGTACATATATTTGCAGAGCGTAGAGTTTGCTAAGCTGAAATTATGCTACTTGACAACTCTTTAATATTATTTCATTAAGCAAAGATTATTCGCTAATTATAAAATAAATTTTAATATTATAATTGCACTGCCTTGTTTGCTTGAATCTGGAGTTTAGCGATCGATTCGAGGAGTGGCAAAGACGTACTAACTTCAATTTTCTCCACAAATCGGACGGTGAAGAACAAAATGTAATGTACCAATTGCTGGCCTGCCCATATATTTCCAGCACCAGTCTCTTTAGATTTCTGATAACAGGTTTAAATAATGAAAATTCTCACTCTAATTACCGTTCAGTTAAACTCAATTAACACACATTAAATATGATCAAAATTTATTATGTAATTAATATTTTTTTCTTAATTGGATTATAATTAATTTAATTTTGATCAAATCAGATATCTACTAATAATTTGGATTTATCCCGGATCCCACATCAGAATTTACACAGTTGAATCCAAAATGAAGTCCGGTTACGTGGCACCCTCCAACTCAAATATATCAAAGGCCCCGCGGGAGCAAAGTCCCAAAATACGAGAGAGAGAGAAATTAGGGCGAGGAGTTGTAATTTGTAGAAAGAAGAAAATGGCAGAGAGTGAGGTGAAAAGGGGAACGGTGAAATGGTTTAGCCATGAAAAGGGTTTTGGTTTTATAACTCCTGAAGATGGAAGCGAAGATCTGTTTGTTCATCAATCAGCCATCAAATCTGAGGGTTTCCGCAGCCTCGGCGACGGTGAGGCGGTCGAGTACATTGTCGAGTACGGCAGTGACGGCCGCGCCAAGGCCGCCAACGTCACTGGACCCGACGGCGCTTCTGTCCAGGGAAGCACCCGGGGATCTTACGGCGGAAGAAGCGGCGGTTATGGAGGATACAATGGGCCAGTGCCGGCCGCGCCAAGGCCGCCAACGTCACTGGACCCGACGGCGCTTCTGTCCAGGGAAGCACCCGGGGATCTTACGGCGGAAGAAGCGGCGGTTATGGAGGATACAATGGTGGAAGCAGAGGAGGCAGCCGCGGTTATGGAGGCGGTGGAGGAGGAGGTAGTGGTTGTTTCAGGTGCGGGGACACTGGGCATATGGCTAGGGAGTGCCCAGAGGGAGGTGGTGGAAGATATGGAGGCGGAGGCGGAGGGGGAGGGGGTTGTTATAATTGCGGTGAGGCGGGGCATTTTGCTCGTGACTGCCCCCGAGACAACCGCTGAGCTAACTGGGGATGCTGTGTCCTTTCTCTAGTGTTTTGCGTCCGTTTTTGCTATTTTAGGTTCTCTGATGAGGTGAACCATATGTTAGTATAAATGAAACCAGTGTCTGCCCCTTTATTATTGTGTTTTGGTTATATGGTGGCCTTATCAGAATTATCTGTGGTTAGGATTTCAATGTTATGACGGTGGTTTGTATCTTCTTCTGTTGATCGATACACGCAACGCATAAGGATATGCACTCGCTCCTTGAATTGTTATGCTAACTTTTCTCGAATTAATTCTTTAACTTATACGACGCCAAACCCGTATTTAGCAGTCAATAATAAACACAAATAAGACCGAATATCAGTTGAACCATGCAATGTAATGTCCGTTTGAGACAACTTCCCTGTGAATTAGTTGAGACTTGGCAAAGACATTGTTATTGATGTCTTTTATCTTTCGCACATCACAAACAATAGAGAATTATAATCGACTCCCGAAAGGCATCTGATTGCTGCACATAGACATCAAATGCCTGGGCAGTGAATATTAAGCAGGGGTAGTAATATTAAGCGGTTGCTCCTTTTAAGTTGCAAATTTCATTCAGAATTGATTGATGCATATTAAAAGCGATGACTAACAACATAAAAGATCTATTCTAACGTGCATTTCATTTTCCTGGAAAGAGGCCTAAAGAATGATTTGTGATGAACTGCACCGGTGCAGCTAGCATGCACTTGTCACCCGTGATTGCCGTTTCCTGTACCCTCTCCCATGGTTTCTGGCGGGCCCTGTAATGATCAGGGAGTAACTAACCACTTACCAGTTGAGTGGTATGGCGAAATAGTTCAAGGAGTATGATGAAGACGAGGCGGTGGCAGATGAGTGGCGTTGGCAGCGGGAGGTGGAAGAGGAGTGGTGGCGTTGGCCAGGTGTGGCGGCAGTTGAGATGGGCACTGGTAGCATTTAGTGAACAGCCCAAATGTGTCGATTTGGTGGATGAAATTAACCATGCTGGCCCAGCCACCAAACCCAAACCCAACAATCAGAACCCACACAACCACAAATATGTTGATCACATACGTCCCAACCCACCTCCCAAAGTACTTGGGAGGCTGCTCTATTGCATTCTGCACAGCAAGTTTAAATTGTCAGGTCATTGTTGTCTAATTTGTATTATGAACCCTTTTATTCAAGTTGGATACTTATAACAAGAAATAGAGTAATAACTGTTAATCCAAGAAGTTTGACAGAACAAAGCTCTGTTTTAAAGCTGCCCCCGATAATGACTTGACGATTATGCCAAGGCGTTTTTGGTCAAACTGTCCATTAAAACTGGGTCTGACCAAGATTCTGGCTTGTCCCACCTACCACCTGGCTGGCACCCTTAATATTTATTATATCCCTTTCCTTTGGAGGTTTACAATTGGAGTCAAATGAATCAATGCGCTAACTTGACACTAAATATCCTAAAACAAGGAGACCATTTTTGCCACTACAAGAATAAATGGGTACGTACCTCTCGGGCTGCTGCTGATTTGAAGGTGAAAATGTGAGCCAAAGCAGGGATAATATAGACAGTAAAGCTAACAAGAAGTGATCCGACAGTGGAGTTGATGGGGCCGAAGAATGGGAAGACGATGGCCAGGAACCATATCGGCACCACCACCGGCAACCTAGCTGCGGCTCGCTTGCACAAGCTCTTGCATTCATGCATGCCTATTGCCTTTTCCCACACAAAATACAAGGGCGTGCAAGCGAAACCAAATGTTATAAACTGCATCCACGTAACAACAATAACATATATCAGCTCCCAATAATTCAAATTTCTATATATTTTAAATAATTGACATTAATGAAAATAAATTATTAAATATTGTTGATGCCTGATGGATGAGCATCAAAATGACAGCCATGTCCCTGAAGGGTGATCTTGGGAGGAGGGAAAAGGCATTGGAGTGGTTGAGAAGTAAATCGCCGAATGCCCAGTATGCAGCTGCGGCAGATGGGAGGGTAAGTGTCAAGACATAGAGTGTGGCCAATAAGTAAATGGCCTTGAATTTCTGTGGCTTCCACATCGCGTGCATGATCTCTCTGCCCAACACAAAAACTTAATTCATTACCTTTCCAGTTTCCAGTTTCCAGGTCCCAGTTTCCAGTTACAATTAATTATACGTCAACCTCCCAAGTAGCTAACTCATTTTTCATTTAATTAAGTAACCTGTCAAATCTTTTGCATTAATTCTACCTTGTTCTAAACACATTAATACGTAATGTCATTTCTGATTATTATATATATCTATATCTGTATATATATATATATGGTTTCGAATAACTCCTACGTACGACATTAGAAAACGCATAATCAAACATAAAGCAAAAAAATAAGAAAAGCAGTACTGTAGAAAAGTGAGTGGAGAAAAGAGGTCTGCCTTTTTTCCCATACATGCAAAAAGAAAAAAAATAAAAAAGGGGTTCCCAAGAAAGTGGTACTTTTCTCCCCAGCACGCCTGGACGGGCATTATCCGAAAATTACTATTAAATTCTGAGACAAGGACTTATCATTAAACTCAGCAACTGTATGAATTGGTCACTAGATTGCATGATCAGATATGTACAAGATTATGTCTGTAAATGCCAATGTCAAGTCCCTTTAGGAATAAAGATGAAAGAATCGTCGTACTCATCTCTCAATTTGGAATTCACTGTTTTACCCTCCCTCCACCTCGACAGAAAGATATTAGTAGCTACGGCTTAGCTAGTATAATTCATAATAATATCTTACACTGTAACAGCATGTCCCCCGAATGTGTAGAGAATGTTTGTGGCTCCTGTGAAATACAGCACCAACTTGGTTGCACCCGAGTGCTCCACACCCTCCACCTGTTCTTGTTCATTCATATATACATAACATATATATTTATATATAATTATCAAGAAATCAAACACAATTAATTTAAAAAAGAAAAAGAAAAAGTTGCGTATAAATAGAAATTAAGAGGTAGAGAAGAGTAGAGTACTGAGTACCTGGCCATGAAGTAGAGAAGCAATGGTGAGATACCAAGCTGTGTAAGTGGTCATCAACAAGCCAAGAAAAGACCAGATTCTGTAGTTGTGGAAAGAAGGAATGAAGACAGTGGTGGCACAACATGCTCCGAAGATGTAAGTCCATGTTCTCTTGTCCAAATTATCATTTATGTAATATATATTGCTGCATGAAAACCAACAAATCAATAATTAATTAATACAATTTTCAATTACAACGATATATAACATATATGATTTTGATCATGCATGATGATGAATCCATCATCCACACACATACCTCGCACAGGCTATGAGTTGGATGACCGATCCAAAGAGAAGAAAAGTGCAGTTAAATGCCAAACCAACGTTCCTCCAGTGTTTTCCAAGGAGCCCATCAAGAACTTCAAACCACTGCTTGATTAATAAAACAGTATAATATAAAATTAATTATTAATTGCTCGGAATTAAACATATATTTATATAGGAAAAGCATGCATGTGAATATTAATTAATAATTAGAATATGAATTTATAAAGAATAATTAATGATATAATTACCTGAATGACATGGTTCCTGAAATCAACCTTCTCTCTTTCTTTCCTGGTTCTGTACTCCACATAGAGAATGCTGATGATATAAGCAGTCCAGCTACCCATCAAGCCGTAGAAGAGCTGAAACACAACTCCCGACATCATACCCAGCTGCGAAAATGAGTATGGCAATGTAAGCAGCACCTGAGCCACCTGATCCCAAAATGACTCAATATTAATTAATTAATTAATTCTCTCATGTTATACATTATTAGTGATATTGTACGTAAGACTGTGTGTAAAGAAACAGACCTGGTTAGAAGCACAGCTGAACCAGGCATCATAGGCTGAGCCGCCATGCCAGAAGAGGTTGGAAACTTTTGATTTGATGCTTATTATTGGCTTCCCTTCCCTCTCCATTTCTACATAATTTCCCACTATTACAGTCTTCTCAGAGGACTGATCATCCATTTTCCCTTTCTAGCTAGTGTGTGTATGTGTGTGATCTTGTACTGTATATCACAATGTGAGTGGTAACATTTATATATACAACTCTTGCAGATGCAGATATATAGGGAAGAAGATGGTGAGAGTTTCAGCAGAATAATGAGGAAGTGCGACTTTGGGAATAGCGTCACACCGCTTTTGAAGAGGGAAATTTCGCAAATACCAGTTGTTATAATTAAGTGTCTCTCCTCCTCGAATAATTAATTAATTAATTGTGTTCAAGAATAGTAAAGACATTGATTAAACGTGAGAGAGGGCACGAGTGCTTAATGTTGTCTACTTCCAATGCTAATCATCAGCGTAATGTTTTTTTTTTAATTAATTTGGAAGATATTAATGAGGTGTTGGTGACAAAATACTAATTTTAGGATAAATTAGGTCGATTTCCCTAAAATTTAGTATAATTACAAATACCCCTTATTGTTTGGAAAATCATCAATACTCATTTTATTTTAACGATCGTGTTACAATCAGCACAATTCGTTAGGTTTCCATCAATTTTTTATGTTAAACTGACCAAAATACTTTATGAATTAAAAATTATAATTTTATTTATTTTTTAAAAAAATTGTTATCTTTTTTTGGACTGAATAGATAATTTTATTTATAGTTTTTCCATCTACTCCTTTAATTTTTTATAAATTTTTAATTTTTTTAAAAAATAAAAAGTATAATAAGATCAAAGTTGATAATTTCATATCTTCATTCAAGAATTACATAATTTAATCAAATATTAAGAAATATTTATAATTTTTCAAATAGTAATAAAGTATTGATAATTATGACAAATATTAAGGAAGGTCGATATGTAATTTAGGCATAATTTTATAATCTTCATATTTGTTTACTTTGAGAATTTTGGGTAAAATATAAATCCTGAATAATCTAAAATCCTATATCTAACAGAAAGACAAACCTTTTTGTTTGGAAAAAGAAAAGAGGATGATGAGAAAATAGACCAAATGATTGCTGCCAAAGGGGAAGAGGCGTGGTTGCTTTTTAATGAGAGAACACAGTGGCTTTTATCAGTTATATCACATACATAGGGGCAAACTTGGGAATGCACACACCCTCAACTATCTACAAACCCCAAATACCAACACTGTCTCTTTTCACATGGGACTGCAAAATTCGGCAAACACATCATCCATTCATATTTGTCACGATTTCATATTTGATGTAATTATACGTAAATTTTTAATAGTTTAAAAAATTATATTTATTACTTTTAATATTTATTTTTCTTAATAAATAAAATTTTTTATTAATTAAAATTCACTAAATTTGATAATATTGATAAAAAAGAATAATTACACTCTTTTCTTTAATGTTTAGTATAATTATACGTAAATCCTCTAAGCTTAGGGAAATTACATCTACCACTCCTAAGGTTAAATCTCTCTGTTAGTCAAAATTAACTAAATTTGTTGATATTAATAAAATTAATAATTTTATAATTGAAAAATATTTTTCGAAGCACCACGCCAAGAAAAAATGAGATTGAGGGCATAATTTGACATTTTCTTAGTTTTAGAAGGGTCGTGCCAAAAAAAGTTTAATTCGATTATGCAATATACCAATTACCCGATTCCCACATTTTGATATTTTAATGTGGTTCGAAATAATCATATGAAGCTTCTTTCCACGTCAATTAAAGAAACCATTTATACATACTCCTTTTTTCTTAATTGGAAAGAAACCATTCTTACTCAACCATACAAATTTCAATTTAAGTTGGGTTTAATCGGATCTAAATGAATTATATAGTAAGTGTAATATATTGGTGATTTGATTGGTGTATAATTTAAAAAATGATCAATTACATGATAATTATATCACACTTATTAAACAACCGATTTGATTTTGAAAAAACATGATTTAGGTAAAAAAAGAATTGGTCTAGCACATGGATACAGCTAATTGATGGAAAATATCATATTGTATATATTCTACGATCATCACACATTAATTTGCGTACTGCATAACTATAAGAAAACAAGGCATATACTATAAATAATATTGCAACGGAATTAATTTCATAGCTAATGAGATGGGCTAACAATGAATATTTTGTAGCAAATTGTTTATTGAAATTACTCAAAAAAATAAGATATGCAGGTAACAAATTTTTTTAATTTTGTAGCTTTGGAGATGGACTAACAAAGGATATTTTGTAGCAAATTATATATTAAAAATATTTGATGAAAATTAGGTACATAGGCGACGAAATGGCTACAAATATTGCAACAAAGTGTACATTAGATGATTTTTTATTGCTTACACTTCTGTTGCCAATCTCCATTGCTAGTGCAACAAATTAGCTATAAAGTTTTGTGTAGAGAATAATTTAAAAATAAAAAACTATGGAGTATCTTATTTATTTATAAAGTGAACTGCGGAATTATCTTAATTATGAAAATAAAACTTGCTAGGAAGTCTCATTTGCAACGAAAACAAAAATGAAATCGAATATTCTGTCGCTATAGTAATAAATATAGCTACAGAAATTTTATTTCTATAACAATGACGGTGCTACGGAATTTTGATGGAAAAATTTGTTACAAAATTTTCATTTCTTTACTACAATATTGGCTACGAATTTTCTATTACTATGTGAGGTACTCCATTCCACATGGATTATGAATTAATAAGATAAACAATATATAATCATTGGGCAAAGAACTCAAGTGCATCAATTGAATACTTTTCCATGAGTTGTTAATAATTGAATTTTAGAATGCACTCAAATGCGTTCGGAGGCAATTCTTGGGTCCATTAGGATCGCGAGCCCGGGGCGTAACAAATAGTGTCAGAGTCGACCACTTGACTGAGTCGAGAACTAAGTGTGATAAGAGGCCAAGTGCTACATGCATGGGAGAGGGCTCAGGACATATAACCTACCTAAAAAGTTTCCGTTAAAATTAATTATAGAGATATAGGTTTCAAAAATAACTTAGAATCATTTTTGTAGCTATAAAGACGTATGTAAAAGCATGTGCTACGGCTAAATGGAAACGAATACCATATTTTATAGCTATGTACATACACGTACACGTACTATTACTATGAATTCATAATTATAATGTAGATGATGGGCATGCATATACATATAATTAAAGTATGATGATGATGTTAGTTATGGGGCGCGGGAGCAAGCCTGAAACCGACTCTAATGCAGCCAGCGAGAGCGAGGCAGACAAACATACATATTATACATAATCTGTTAGGGAAATGATGGACTACGTACGTACTGCTCCTTTTATGGCGCCATTGGGACCACATCAGAAACATTCCCTCATCATTTATACCCATCATTGCATATCATATATATCAATTATGAGATACACCAATGTTGATGCCACTTCCCCTTTACCATTCACATTTCATGTTTACAACATATATTGTTACTGCATCGGCCCGATTAGATGGATGGGATGGTATGAAGGGAATGCAGTGATTGAAATAATTGGGATTAGCAATAGTTGTGGGTGCAGTATAATTGAACCCGCAAACTCATTGAATTTGTATGATCATGCATCAAAATGAGCCTCCCTATGATCATTTTGAGTCCACTTGCTGGCTGTTTGGTGGGAGGCCTAATCACTTAATTCTCCAATCAATCATTAACTTTGAACCAAACCTTCAACATCCATCTTCATGTTCCCATCTCCATCTCATTCTTCATTTTCAAACAAACCTAACAACTAATCAAGAACAGCTAATCAGATCAACTTAAAAACACCACATATTCTAAATTGCTCTTTTTTCTAATACTTGTAATGAAATGGGTAATTATATCATGTTATAATTACAATCTTGATTCATTGTAAAAGAAACAAAAAAATGGGCTTGAATGTGGATACTCTACTGGGTTGGGCCAGTAACATATTACGCTAATACTGCAACATCTCTTTTGACTTTCATGTTGTTGGGCCATCCAGGTGGCAACTTTCGTTAAGGATTTGAAATCTTTAAGCATGAAATCAAAATATGCCACACAGCAGTTTCAAATGAGTGGGTTATATAATTTATAGGGGTAACCAAATTTCAATATTTTTACTCTTCGCATATGGTATGAATGAATAAAATAAAAAATAACAAAAAGATATTCCAAAACCCCACTGCAAGAAGTCGCGCACCCATCCCAATCACCATTGCTTTGCAACAACTCCCCACTCTCCCCTTTCCCTCTCTTCTCTTTTTCTTGTCCTAATCTCCCATTGACACCTTCTCTTTCCTTCTTACCATCTTTATTCCCTAAAAAGAAAGGAAAAAAAGAAAAAAAAAAGAATAGGAATTGGCAAAGGAGGCAGAATGAAAATTAAAACGAAAATATTTCTTTAAAAACCTGTAAATTCAGTTTACTTCTCTGCTATCTTCCAAATGGGCCGTCTTCTCTTCTCTGCCACTTTGCTCTCTCTCATCTTCAACTTCTCTCTCTTCCCAGGTTGTATCTTTTATTAGTTCCAAGTATTTTTTGTTCATTCACTTCTTGAGCTGATTTGATCTTCCCCTTTCTTGAAATCCTACAGAGGTGGATTCGACGACGTTCAAGATAGTCAACAAGTGCCGCCGCACGATATGGCCCGGAATACTGACGGGCGCCGACAGGCCATTACTCAATCCCACAGGCTTTGTTCTCAAGAGCGGAAAATCCAGAACTCTTCGGGTACCCAGGTCCTGGTCGGGTCGGTTATGGGCTCGAACCCATTGCTCCACTGACCCCTCCACCGGGAAGTTCTCCTGCGCCACAGCTGATTGCGGCTCGGGGAAGCTAGAATGTGCCGGGAGTGGCGCAATCCCCCCGGCCACGCTGGCGGAATTCACTCTCAACGGCGATCAAGGTCTCGACTTCTACGATGTCAGTCTTGTCGATGGGTACAACCTCCCAATGCTGATAATCCCCAAGGGAGGTACAAGAGGAGGCCCAGGAGGGTGCAGCTCCACGGGGTGTCTAGTGGATTTGAACGGCGCGTGTCCGAGGGAGCTGGCGGTGGCGCGTGGGAATGGCAGCCGAGAGAGCGTGGCGTGCAAGAGCGCGTGCGAGGCTTTTGGAGATCCGGTGTATTGTTGCAGCGAGGCATATAACAGGCCGGACACTTGTAGCCCGTCTGTGTACTCGCTGTTCTTCAAGCACGCTTGCCCGCGCTCATACAGTTACGCTTACGACGACAAGACCAGTACCTTCACCTGTGCTTCCGCCGACTATATAATCATCTTCTGCCCATTGCCATACACCAGGTAAATTTACTGCTAAACCCTTTAAAATCTATAATTCTTTGGTTGAAGTTGTTGGTGGTAAGGTGTCAACGAGGAATCTTTATACTACATTGAAACTCTTAGCAAATTCTGCCTGGTAGATATTAGTCAAGGAATGAAGAGTTAGAATTAGAATCGGAAAGACTTTGACATTCAAAAAGTTTCATCAATCCCCAATTCTATTAGTTCTGTTTCGTGTATTACATAAATGTGAAGTTTAAGTAGAGTTTGGAGTGTACAAGAGCGAATGACAGACTCTCTTTTCCTTGTTGGGTGGGAATGAAGTCCTTTTCATGTTTTATTTCTAAATCTTTTAGGCTTTTCTACAGCTAATTAATGACCTAGACTGTTCAGAAAGTTCAAAATTCAGTGCAAATATTGCAATTGGCGTTCCATTATCATTCTGGAATCAGAGATTGTATTTGTAGACTGTAGGTGCATTTCCTCAAATAACAGAGACTTCCATTTGTTGTATGATGAGTTTGAGGTGTGGTGGTTGGCCGTGAAATTACTTAACCCCGGTTAGGTTGCAGGATTGTATTACATAAGATCAATGTTGTTCATTTGCATATCTAAGTTATTTTACAATGTTGTTTGAGTTATTGTGCCCTCAGCTTCGTGTTATATATTTCTGAAATTCATGTTTGATTCTATTTTCCCTTCTTCTTCTGCCTCCTCTTCTTCTGTCCGCCCTGTGTATATGCAGCTTCCATGTCCATCTGCATCACAAGATTCTTAGGTTTTGCTACTTTAACTGCGGAACGAAATTAAACCATTTGTTAGGAAGCCCTATATAAACATGATAACGAGTTTCTTACTTTGTCGTTGCATTAATGAGTTGTAATGATTGGACCCCAGGTAAGTTTGAGAATCTCCTATTTTATTATACAGTCGGATGTAATACTCTAATATGTGTTTGTGGTTATGGCTCCATTTCAGAGAGTTAATCTGTTCAAAATTTTTACAGCCAAAAATTTCTGGCAGCACGGAAGGAAACAGCGGATTTGCCTCTAGTTAACAAAAGTATGATGTACATTGGAAGGCACCACACGCGGTTGTCATCATCAGGTTTGACTTCAATGCACTCTTTGGCATCTGCTATTTGTACGTTGATGAAAATCTTGCATGTTCTGCTGCTCTTGTGAGCTTTATGACTGAAAATTTTGCATGTTCTGCTGCTCTGCTATTTGGACTCTTTCAGGCTGATTACCAATTATTGTAGCTGAAGATTGAGCATTTTGTTGCGAGCCTCAATGCTGTATTAGCTCTTGTTACTCACTTTTGCGACTTGGATTAGATTGTTGACACCAACATTTCGTGGCCGACAAAGATACAAGCATCTCCGTATATAGGTTACTCTCCTCCGTACTTTGGTTATTCCACTTGTGCAAATAGAAATGTTGATGGATGAGGCAAGATAGTGTCCCCGGCATCTTTATCTCTGGTAGGAATAGGATTGGTAAGGGGAGAAGTAGTTGTGGATGCGGTGAAAATTATTGAGAAATGGGAATTTAGGCAGTATGGGGTATCTTGGTGTGGATAAAAGCTGTTTGAAATGTGTGCTTCTCTAGCGGGAATAATTTGGTAAATGAACTCGGACTCCTCCTCCGCTGCCAAAACTTGAAATGTTATATTCTTCTGTTTCTCTTGTCTATTTGGTACTCCTAGTTCTGGATGATTGCATGGGTTGGTATTACACCTACTTCAACTTATTTTGTCTAATTTAAAACTCAAGTTCATTTTAACTAATTTTGATTATGGGCCTGGCTGATTCTAAGGCCCAAGGACTTGTGAACTTTGTTTTTACTTTCTTGTTATTCTTTTTTCTAATTAAACATATTTGTAAAGTGGTGACAGACAGGACTAAAAGTTGAGGTTGTGTGATGGTAAATGATTATGCAATACGGTAATTCAGAGATCAATGTGCGATTACCCGTAAATCACTCAAGACAAACTGTTATTATAGCATAAATGCGCAGCTATATATATGGCCGGGCTGTATGATGTAATTATTAGATAAATCGTTTGTTGTTCATAGTCTCAATAAAATTAATGGATTCATATGATATGGTAAATTTGAACATCCCTGACTTTTATAACTGAACCAAACCGGTTTTTAAAGAATTATTACATGGGATGGGCCTATTCTAATACAGGCAGTAATGATGGTATTTGTATTTGAATTGGTAATGAGGAAGGGGATGGCAATATGTGTAGGAGTAGGACGAGAGTTGATTAGTTGAGTTCTAACATAGATTAATAAATGTGTCAAGAACGTGACATAAGAAATTTGGAAGAATTTGGGTGATGGGAGTGACAGAGAATGATTTGGCACATGCACAAATTTCACTTGTGCTGTGCTATTACACACATGTAATGTAACCGAATTTAGGTAAGGGGAAAGAGAAACAGGACTAGAGAATGTGAGAAACTAATCTCAATGGAAGCTTCAATAACATTATCTCATTTAAATAAATAATTATCCATTGTAATTAATTCGACTTCTAATAAGAAGATTCTTAAGTTACATGATAATGTTAAATTCTTTCAGTGTTATTTTTCAAAAAACATAATATATTAAAACAAAATTGAATCAGGAGACAACGTACATGCAATTTTATGTGTCTCTGTAGATGCGGGAATGAATGGACTCAACGTCCGGAGTGGGAGTCAAGAAGACAAGAACAGTAGTTTAGACGGAATGGTCCAAATTTGCGTCAAAAGGCGGAGAAAAACAAGTCCGCTTTTGCATAAAAAAATTATCCGAAAGTTTAAACAAATGAAATGATGGAATTGTAATAAAGCGGGGTTGAATGGTCGTGTGAGGTGGGGCCTCCATCATCACAAATCTCCCCCCTAAAATCATAATCATTCATCTTTCAACCCTTACCCACCCCCACATATTGAATTGCTGCCTCCTGTCTGTTATGATATGATACATGTTAGTAGCATATTCAATTCAAACAAGGGCATGTTTGTTTGTCTTCATTTTCAACTAGTTTACGTTGAATTTTACCAAGTGCAATTTAGGTTTTGATGGGTCACAGTTGTGTGCAGTTAAAAGTCACGTCTAAATGGAATCCAATGATTTTTACTGAATGGGTCAGTGGAATTAATGTGAGTTTGGATGGAGAAAAGAAAGGACAGTGAGCCCACAAGGAAGGGAAAAACAATTGATGATTTATGTGGATGTAAGTTGTTATTCCTCTCAGCCACAGAGACAGAGTGGAGTCTCATTCCATATTCTTGTTATTAACCAAAATAGAAATAAGGGATTAATGATCCTTTATTAGTGACATAAAGATTTTCAAATTAGTATTTGATAATTAATTGATGCAGAGGCGTTGTAATTATTATTACTATTACTATTACTATTACTGCTCTCTCTCTCTCTTCCAACGCTCTCACCCTTTTTCTCTTCTTTTCCCTTTAATTAATTCATACTCATATGAGTACCAGTACCAGTACCAGTACGTGTTTGTTGGGACCCGACACGACCACAAATCATCATAACACCTCATTTCTCGCTCTCCCACTGGCCGCTGCACACCTCTGTGTTGGTAGGCCGCCCGAGACGACAAATCGCTGCTCCAACCCACTGCCTGCCGCATTCTGAATTTACGGACCCATAATAATAAAGATTAATAAATTACCCATTGCTAATTGCTTCTCTTTTTCTTTATTTTATTACTATTCTTTCCACTCCAACATAACAACAAACTAATCACTCCAACTATTTCCTTTCCCTTCACATCTACATCACATTAAAACAAGCAAAGGATCGGAGGAGCTGATTGCTTTGAGTTGCAGCACCATGGACCTCTCCTTTACCAACCCAGCCTTCCTTCTCGCTTTCCATATCTTTTTCAGAGGTAAAACTAACTCTAACAACTCCCCTTCCACCATCATTTTCCTTACATTACTTTCAACTTTTCTTACTTGGGTTTTACTGTAAGTATGTGATCTTCCAGCTGGGTTTTCCTCATTTTGTTGCTTATACTTTTTGTCTTTGATAAAATATGGCCTTTCAACTGGATTCTTGCCTTTTTTATTTCCTTTTTGGCGGCATCGTCGAACTGGGATTTAGCTGTTTGTTTTAATTTCTTCCCAGATGTGCGAGCTTCAACAGGTTTTTGCCATTATAATTTTCTTTTGGAGATAAATATGTGGTTTGTCCCTTCCTCATTTCTCTCTCTTCAACAGTCGCATTTGGAGCCACATTCACATTTGTAAACAAGTGCGAGTACACAGTGTGGCCCGGTATACTCGCTAACGCCGGCAGCCCCACACTCGACAGCACCGGATTCGAGCTTCCCCCAGACTCTTCCCGAACTTTCATCGCCCCTGCCGGCTGGTCAGGCCGTTTCTGGGGTCGAACTGGATGCACATTCTCCGGTTCTGAACCAGGCTCTTGCCAGACTGGCGACTGCGGGTCGGGTCAAGCAGAGTGCAATGGTTCAGGAGCTGCCCCACCAGCCACGCTGGCAGAGTTCACACTTGGGACTGGCGGCTTAGACTTTTACGACGTCAGCCTTGTGGACGGGTACAATTTGCCTATGATAGTTGAAGCTACGGGCGGCTCTGGCATGTGCGCTTCGACCGGTTGCGTGACGGATCTAAATAGGGTCTGCCCCTCGGAGCTGCGGGTTGGTGGTGGCGAAGCGTGTAAGAGCGCATGTGAGGCGTTCGGGAGCCCGGAATATTGTTGCAGCGGCACGTTTAACTCACCTGCGACGTGTCGGCCGTCGGTTTACTCGCAGATGTTTAAGTCGGCCTGTCCTAGATCATACAGCTACGCCTATGATGACCCCACGAGCACTTTTACGTGCTCTGGAGCGGATTATACGGTGACTTTTTGCCCCTCCATGCCAAGGTAAAACAAAGTTTGCCTCTGCTTATTCATATTCTTGGTTAATAAGTCATGAGTGCATGAACAGATAATTATAGAAATGCAGCAAAAGTTTGGCCTAGTTGTAAACTTGTAGCAAAATCTTTTTGTTGTGAATGTTTCTATTTTCCAGCCTGCCCGGTGTTTTTCTTGTCTTAATGGTGGGATTTTGTGGTTTCTTTGGCTTTTTAGTCTTGACCATGGGAATAAAGTTCTTAGAATAGTTGAATTTAAGATATAGCAAAGGTCAAGAATGGTAGAATGATTTGCTTCCTATCTCCTCTATATTAAAGAAAGCATTAATAATTTCACCTAAGATTTTAGCGAGATCATCAAGTTGATTGCAAGACTCAGTGGATGCTACTACTATAGTCTATAGCAACGAATGACCCTTTGCTTATCTTGCGGTGTTCTTGCAGTCAGAAATCTTCAAAAGATCCAAACCCAACAATGACAGCACCAGGAACTACTAATGCTGATGGGTCTCTATCAGGGTCAGACACTGG
>NC_026152.1:20928979-20945978 GCF_000512975.1 Sesamum indicum
GGATTTACCGGGTCGGACCCGGATTCGGCTTCAGGGTCAGGATCTCAAGCCATGTTGTCAGATGGATCATGGTTGGCTGGTTTAGCCATGGGGGATTCAACTAGGGTTTACTGCTCATGGTCCTTGCATTTTGCTGTCTTCATTGCTTCTGCCATTTTCATTGTATCCGTTTTCTCTTAATATTTTAGGGTTTCAGCTTTTTTGTCTTTCTAGGCCTGGGAGTGGGCTCCCTCCCAATGCACAAGACATTGAACACAAGGCTGCCTTGAAGGAATTGAAGTTTTGGCTTTTTTGTTAGGGATAAAAGATTGATTGATGGAGATTGCAGCTTTGGGAGCCTCATTCTCACTAATTTTTATATTGTTTGATACTTAGGAAGTGTTTTTTCTTTCCTTTCTTTTCCCTTTTCCTGGAATTGTGTATATATAAATGCTGGTTTTCCTTTCCTCCCTGTCCTGGTAAAAGTGTTTAGTTTCATGGATCTGTTTTCATCATGTTCCTAAAGCATATAATCCAGTTGCTTATAAGCATCAGATTCCATTAGAATTTTGCACGTACATTGAACAAATCCAAGAAACATATGTTAAAATTATGACGAAGGTTTAAGCTGGAAAAGAAAAGGAACATTATTTGCTTTGAATATGTGGGAGTATCTTAGCTAATGTCTGGAGAATAAGGTCCGTTTGCAGTAATTTGCAAGCATTGCTTTTATACTTGTCGGCTATGGCAGATCGTCATACAACATCTTGTTTATATACTGCTCCTTTGCCATGTCACTAAGAACATGATTGTTGCATGTATGTAATTGCTGTTTGGATCTTGAAACAAAACTTGCGCGGTCCCCTTCCTTCCAAAATTTGCTTTCAATTTTTTATTTGTATATTGTTCGAAACATCACAATAACAAAATAAATTAAACCAAACCCGAGTCCACTTTCACCGAAACAGTCGTATTAATTGTAATGTTAATTCAAGACATGCAATCATGTCATTTGGTGTACTTTCAGAAGAGGTTGTTCATCAGTTTTTCTTTTTTCGTATGTGCAACAGATACGAGAAAATCTACAAATGAATGTTCCAATGTTTGGTTTCATCGTCTTGACACAAAGAGAAGGTTGAATTGGTTGTTCTGTTGCCGTAGTTGACTGTCACCCTGTATTCACCTAAGAAACCAGAAAAGTCAAATGCACCATGGTCATCTGTTTCGCCCTTCACCACCCCAGTTTCCCATTCTTTCAGCAGTGAGTCCACCACATCACCGGCTGGGAGATTGTGGAGTTTGTTATCTGTTAGGCACATTCTGTAGCATCCAGAGGGGTGTAATGCTGTCCAAAGCATGATCCCCTTGATGGAGGGGTGTGAAAAACCTTCTCTCAGCACTACTTCTAGATATTTGGCCTGCAAAATTAGTATCAAATGAGATGTGTAATTCAAGAATGTGAGAGTAAAAAAGCTTTCTTGATCATTCAAATTAGCATATAAAGTTGTATTGGCTATTCTTTGTCTCGTGACCTGTGTTTCTTGATCAAGACTGTTGCTGATATCCACCTCTGTGAGCCAAATGGGAAGCTTTAACGTAGCTAATTTATCAAGAATAGCTCTGATTAGAGGAGGATTTGGTACTGTAAAGTGTCCCTCAAGTCCAATTCCATCCATTGAGACGCCGCCTTCTCCAAGTTCTTGCAATCTTGAAACATAGTGATCCACCGTGGAGTTCATATCATCACAAGTCTCCAACACATTGTATTCATTCATGAACAGCCTGGCCAAAGGATCTGATTTCTGGGCTGTTTGGAAAAATTCTAAACTGGCATTGGGACCAAGCCGTTGCTCGTAGAAATCCCAGTGGAGCATTTCATTATCGACATCCCAGTGTATGAATTCGTTTCTGTATTGACTCATCAGGCTTTGTATCCTGGAACTGACAGCAGATTTCAGCTCTGAGCTTGTTAGATTACGGACCCACGAAGGCGTAAAATCAGGGTCCTCCCAGAATATGTTATGTCCCCTGACTATAATCTGGTTACGCCTAGCAAATTCTAACATTTGATCTGGGATTGTATAGTTAACTTCTCCAGGTTGAGGTTCTGTTGAGTACCATTTCAATTCATCTTCAAATACTGCAGCATTAAATCGCTCCACGAACCAATTCTGCACCAAGAATTTATGCTTACTACTTGAAGGGAAAAAATAATTGAAAATATTCATGGACTGTAGTCACTGTTCTCTTTTACCTGGTAAGGTAAATTTCCTAAGATGGTACTTGCTATGGAAGATCCCAACGGAAAATCTCGAGAAACTTGCTCCACCACAACTGTAGCTCCTTGTAACCTGTTTCCATCAATATCTGATATGTGTAACGTGGTGGTGCGTTTTCTTTCCTGCATGGTTTTAGCCAATGTGAGTATCCAATCTTTGTAATAAAAATTAGTATTTTTAGTCCAAGATTCTAGGTCCATACAGTGTTTAGCATGTTTTGCTGGTTTATTTTCCATTGCTGATCAGTGAATGGCTGCAGAGAAGCACTGGAAACAGAGATAGTTATTGGTTGCCCATCTGAATTCTGCAAAACAGGAGGAAACAATGTAACTTTTCCAGGGACTACAAATCATGTCATATCTATCAATTTGGATGAAGGAAAATTTACAGTCACTCACCTGGAAATAGATAAGAGCATAGGCTGAAGGCGAGTTGAGAACAAATCCACCTTTTAGAAACGACCAGCATCCTCTCTTGGCTATAACAGTTCCCATGCAATTGAAAGTGACATTATCAGTTGTCAAGCTCGCCTTTATCACAGCTGAAGCTGCACCAGCTGTTATCTTAACCCAACCTGCCGATCACCAGCATTGTGTGAATTATGACAGAAAATTAATCGCCAATGGAAGTCTTTGAAATAAGCTGAACAGTTCAAACTCACTGGAAAAACAGTAGATTGTGTTGCCAGTGAGATTGTTTAAAACGAAAGCAGGGGAATTAACAGGAAATCTGGGGGGATGAGGCCTATTATAGACTCCGAGAGACTGATTCTTGATGATACCACCATCGTAGAGTGGATCCTCTGGTGCTGATTTGCACTGATACAGATGAACTGGTTAGACTAAGAATGATAACATTTGGAGATTTTCAAAATTGAAAAAGTGCTCCAACTTGGTTACCTCAGTGTAAGCAGAATAATCATACAAGGGTCCATCTCCCGTAAAAGAAGTCGAAGCAGTAGTTAAAGGTCCAAACTGGAGGGAGAGTCCCAAGAATAAAATGTATAGATAGTTCTTCATGTTTTCTACTTGAAAAGTTAGACTTTCAGACAGCAACCAAGTAAGCCTGAGTTAAACATATATGATTGATTCTACTAAACCCCTTGAGAGAGAGAGAGAGAGAGAGAGAGAGAGAGAGAGAGAGAGAGATGAGATGGCTAATGTGGTGATCAAAGGGGTGTTTAATAGGTGGTTTTGTGACTAATCACATACCCAGTCTACAAGATAACTTTAAAGAGGGCTGAAACAAAAGACATTTCAACGGCTTGTTCATCTCTTATTTAGTACATCATTCTGCCAGGTTTCTGGAGTTTATAGGGACTTGTTGCTTAGACATTTCCTTAAATTGTCTGTTGCTGTTTTGGAGGTTTTAGACATTTGGACTCAAACTCTAACTTAAATGTTCCGTTGAAGCAATTAATAAATTTACTGCATGTCCTCTATGATCTTGTCCTTCTTCCAATTTTCAATTCATAGAGTCCATGGAAATGATTAGAAAAATGTAATCGTCAGAAATGACGGTGCCAATCCCATATGCTTTACGTTGGAACAGGATCCTCTGAAAATTAAGCCACATTTTCCAAAACAAAAGCCCTCCTGAAAAAACAAAAGGAACTATATTTGAATCTTCCTAGGATTAAGAAAAACATATGTCCCTCACAAAAGAAAAATGGTTTTAATCATTAAGCAAATAGTTCCCCGAGCTGAGAAGATGGATTTGATTGTTTACTAAAGAAAAATGGTTTTAATGATTACAATTTACAAGCCATTGAGATTATTGGCATTTCTCAGATGTGGGCTTCCGGGGTTTATGGGACAAGTACAAAAATGAGAATCCAAGTTTGTCATTTCTTGTGGGCTGTACTGCTCAAGAAACGCAAGATGGGCCATGAAGAAAACCGATTGGTTTGCCCGTATTACTTTGTTCTGTGATGCTAACATGACTAAAGAGGCTCTGAGAAAACAGAACTCAGTTGCTAACCAAATGAATGCCACGGCTCCGAACAACTCTATTTAAAGATGTTCAAATTGGCTTATAAACCAACATAGTATAATCATTTCCTAATGTTATGGTGATTAGAATGCATTTCAGTTAGTGAAATACCAACCTCTTTGCAAATTTTCGGGCATCCTGTGGTAGTGTAGAATACAGGTGCTGTTTGCCATAGCAGAAACCGGAGAAGTTTCTTGAGCATCCACATCCATCCCCATCCAGACTGCATAATTCCAGCTTGAACAATTTGGCAGAAATTGAAAAGAGCAAAAAACACAATACCTGCTGTTGCTGCTATGCTCAGGAAAATACAAACAAATCAAAAGAAAAGTGAAATATTTGTGTAACTCAGCCCAGGAAAAAGTGAAATCAGGTTTTATGCATTAAAGACCAGCTTAGTCGAGACAGAATATGCATAGTTAACAGAGTTATAGGTACAAGAAAGAGGCATTCGACTTGTAATGATCGCTTATGAGACATCCCTGCATCCTTACACATTTCTCTCATTGATTGAAGTGTAACACCACTAAAACTATAGTGCAAACATCCCCCCTGCATCACCTCAATCTAGCTAGAAATTGTGCTGCAAGTACAAGTGTTCTTGAGGAGAAGCAGGACCAATCTCTTCCACTGGGTTTCTGAATGCGTCTCCAATACAGGCTCCATTTCCCACATTTCTTGGTTCTATGTTTTTCCCATCAAGATCTGATTCAGAAACAGATGATTTTCTCCTCTGCGAGGAAGCAACGCTAGGAAAAGTGATCCATGATGGAGCCCTGAATTCAAATCTTTGATCCTCTGTATCCGCCCCATCTGTTTCTGAGGTTGACCGGTTTCCTGATCTTTGAGAAGACTTCTTATGCAATCTACTACTTCCCAAAACCACCTCAGTCGGCAAGATAGGCTGATCATTAGATGGGCTACCCATTAACAGAGCAAGTGCGCGCTCCAAAGCTGTAGTCACTTTGTCCATTGATGGCCTCTCCTTTCCTCTCATTCTCACACATTTACTTGCTATATTAGCAATTCGCTTCAGTGCTTCAAGATCTGGTGGAGGTTTCAGTGCTGGATCAAGAATGGCTTCTAGATCACCAGCTTTGATCAAAGGGACAGCCCATTCAACTATGTTTCCTTCTTCATACTGCATATCAATGGCTTTCCGACCGCTGAGAATTTCCAACAGCAAAACACCAAAACTATAAACATCTGATTTGGTCGTAAGGTAATGAAGCCTATAGTACTCAGGGTCAAGATAGCCAAGAGTACCAGCAGGCAGTTCAGCCAAGGGGGAGCTACTGTTGGCTGGTCCCAGTAAAGAGAGGCCAAAGTCAGCAACACGTGCATTGTGCTCTTCATCTATGAGAATATTTGAAGACTTTATGTCACGGTGAATTACAGGGGGACAAGCATAGCCATGTAGATATTCAATCCCACGAGCCGCTTGAACTGCAATAGTAACCCTCCTGACCCAATCTAATTGGTCTTTCAGTTCCTTGTTCTTACTGTGGAGGTGTTGATGCAAAGATCCATTAGCCATGAACTCATAAACCAGAAGTCTCTCTCCACCTTCTTCACAGTAACCAAGCAAATTGAGCAGATGGGCATGGTTTAACCTGGAAAGCAAATCTAGCTCTGTATGAAACTCCTTTGAATTCTTCTTCACGTCAGGAGAGACAATAGCCCTTTTCACCGCAACTGTCGTCCCATCCTTCAAGACACCTTTAAAGACACAAGAAAAACTACCCTTTCCCAGAAGTGATTCTTCCTTAAACCCCCCAGTGGCTCTTTCAAGTTCCTCGTATGAAAACATCTGAGCCCTCCTAATCTTCAGCTCATCCAAGTCTGGACGAATCTTCCCACTCTCCTTACGAGAAGAACCATTTCCACTACGCTTTTTGGAAGTAACAGAGCACCTACAGTTCCTTAACTTGTATCGAACATATAGAACAGAAGTCAGAGTAACAGCACTTACCAAAAATAAAGCAAAGGAAACCTCTGCAGTAATGATTGGCAATTGCAGTGACCAGAACTTTTCATTCTTGCTTCCAGTTCTAGCAGCACTGGAACAATTATTGATGCACTCACCTGAGGTGCAACTCGAACAGTTGAATCCACATTGCCTATCCGATGTTAAGCTGCATTCACTGACCTGATACATTTCATTAGGACAGCCATCGCTACAAGGCAAGCAAATGTGAGAGCCAGGAGACTTGCAAGGTGAACTTGCATTATTAAACTCATAAAAATCACGTGAACAAGGTGTTGGCTTGCAAAGTCCAGGTGAAACAGCCAGCGGCAGAGCTGAAGGAAAATCGGCACCCCAACAGATAGGCGAAAGAGATGTCTCAGCTAGAATTCCACAAGTGAAGTAATCCCCAGCAGCAATCTCATAAAGCTTAACACCATTGGGAGGAGGTGTACTTTTCTCCACTGTATAACCCCAGCAAATCACTACTCTGTCATAACTTCTAATCCCACAAGCATGAAACTTTCCCCCAACTACAGAGAGCATAGGATCCTGAGGCGCCAAGTCCACGTTAAGCTGCCCAGAATGCATAAGAGAACCAACAGAAATCTCTAGTTCAAGATCCAAACTCGTCCCCCAACAAGCCACTCTAGAATCCACCCCTTGCAAAATCCCACAAACATGAAAACCCCCAGCTGCTATTTTTCTAAATCTCAACTCCTTGGGGACCAATCCTATCACATTACTACTAGTTTGATCACCCCAGCAGAAAACGCTCCTGTTCTGAGCAAACAAACCACAGTTAAACTCAGAACCTGCAGAAATAGATTGAATCTGCCCATCAAAATTGTAACTTTTTGTCATGTTATAACCCCAACAATCAACTAAAGAAGTATTCCTCAAGTCTCCCATCAAGGGTTTTCTCAATCCACATAAATGGTGGTCTCCAGCACTAATTTCTATGTACTCAGAATTCTCATCTGCTTTTAGAGGCGTACCCATTGGGATAAACCCTGTGCTACCCCAGCAAAAGGGTTCATTTGAATCCATCTGAAGTCCACAAACAAAGCCACTACCAGCGGTCAAACCGAGAAAAGGCGTATGATTTGGCGTTGCATGAATGATAGCAGGATTTGAGCCATAACAGTCGGCCAAATGAGAGCCATCAGATTTTAAACCACAGAAGACGGGACCGTTTTCACCGTAAGAAATGGCGATGGATGACATTGATCCCAAGCTGGAAACTTGGGAGCATAAATAGCGAAAAAGCAGCAAAAAGACCAAACAGCGATCAAGATGAAACATGGGGTTGCTCCATGAGAAAAGCTGCTTCATCTCTTCAAGATGAGTTTCTTGAACCAAGTAGTATTAATATAGTGTTTCTGTAAATCTCACAGGTTGTTAGGTGCGGAGGAAGTGGTGGCTGAAGGAAGCTTTGCACTGTGTGTGTGAGAGAGAGAGAGGGAAATTGAGCTGGTAGGAGCATTTAATATTCATCTGAGGGTGAATATTTGTCCATTCTCAATCCGAGGGTCTGTGTTTATCTCAAAACATTAAAACGTAAGCAGATGCCGCTGGATATCACGCTCACATTAAATGCTTCTTTTTCTGGTTTGAGCTAACTGAAACTAAATTCTTACCTTGAGATGCATATTGTTTTGAACTCTTAATATTAAGTGAGAGTAGTGATATTATTAAGATTTAATAATGGTTATATATTTCTTGTCTTTTTGATGAATTTGGTCATATTCATACATAGATTTGAGTGAAGGAGTCTCGGGATTTTGGGAAGACTTTTCTGGTTATTTTGTGATTACTTTAAATACTAACATACAAAACCATGCTTCTTTTCAGGATTAACCCCTCTCTTTCTCTTTCTCTTTCTCTTTCTCTTTCTCTTTCATCATAATATATAAAAATCCAAGTTTAACTGTTTTCATGTGAAGACTATGTGTGTATAGCTGTTCCATCCCATTCAACTTTTTTTATTCTAAATCAATTAATATTTTTACATTATGTGTATCCAAGTTCAACACTATAGCATTAGTCCAATTATTTCTAAAAAACATTAAGATTAATGGATCACTAACTTATAAAATAGATGTTACCACTTTAATACAAATTGCGAAAGAAAAATGCTTTTTTTTTTAAAAAAAAAATAATATTGCAACAATAGGTGTGAAGTGGTAGAATGTGAGCTGCAATGAGCTTGTGGAGTCATTTAATGTTTATCAAGATTAATCTTCCCGACATAAAAAGAATTAATTAGAGATTTGTTAGGTTGACGTGCCTTTAGATATAGAGAGTTTATCCGATATAAATTTCTTATTGTTTACTCAGTGATCCTATTGAATCAGACCTATTTTTGAGCCGCTACGTATTAATAGAAATCATGAGCTTAGTATTTGTGATCATGAACCAATAGCTGGATCAATTAACGGGGCCCACTACTTTTGCTTTAGACTTTAGAAAAATTAATTGACAAGTATTATGTATAAAAAAATTATATTAGTAATAGAATATTTTATACACACGATATATCAGTGGTAGAGTTTTGTGAAAAATGTTTTATTAGGCCCAATGCAAAGCATTTTTCTGAATCAGTTAAAAAGGAAAAGGCCCAATTAAAAGCCCAAATAGAGTTACTCACTTTATTTGGGCGGTCTCGAGGAAATAACGAGTATGAAGGCGTGTACACAACTGGATCCGATTAAACTAACAACTTCCTACTTTAACAATAAAATCTTGAGTGAGGATTAAGAATAATAACAGCAGCATTAATCACTCGCTGCCATTGTTGGCCTCGAGCAGAGAGAGACGAAGACCATTATCAATTCAGATATTCTTCCAATTTTATACATCACATTTACCTGCTTTGGAAACTCCCACTCACACTATCCGGTGTGTGTTTATAGTTTATACACTGATTTTTACTGTGAAACCGAAAATATTTGCTGGTTAGTATGCGTTACATGGATGATTGATGGGAAAACTTACTGAGACATGATTGATTGGATGATGGGGCGAGAGATCTCAGTGTTGATTCAGCCAAAGAGTTTGTTGATTTTCGTGGCGGCTTTAGTTCTGATATTTCTCGCTTCTTCGTTGTCTCAACAGGTAAAATGTTGTTTTGCTCAGTGCCCATTTTTTGTTGTTTTGAAATTTTCATACTTGTCGCTTCGTGGGATTTTGTGAGTCTTGCTGCGTAGCTTTATTCTTTAATTGGTGATTGGACTGAATTAGAAGTTATAAGTTTGCTTGGATCTGTTCTGATTGCCGTTTTAGTTGGTGTACGAATTTTTGGATGGTTTTTGTTTCCTTGTGGGTTCGAAGTCTTTGGTGGGATTCTGGTGAAAATTTCGAATCAATGTTGAGGAGAAACCGAAAATTTTTATTTTTTTCGCATTGGTTAAATGGGTAAAGGCTCCACCTTTATGAGCGAAAATTGTCAAGTATATGGACCATAACTGAAGAAAAAACGCAATATGTTCTACTTGTGATTGATTTAAGTTGCATGAAATAAAAATCGGTTACTGAACGGGATAGTTTGAGTGGTATATCTAGTTTGACAAGTTAAACGTTGCTCAAGGTATTGTTTTAGATATTGTGCTCTAAAGAAAATCTTTGATGGTTCATAAGGAATCAGTAGGCGGCAAGGAAGTATAACTTTACAAGCAAAGCATACTGACTTTTAAGTGTTTACGAGATATGTGGTTTACTATTTGCTTAATATCTTGTTAAGATATATATTAAGTACCTTCTGTTTTCATCTACTAGATCATAAGTTATGGAAAGTAGTTTTTATTTCTTAGATTTTATCACTGATGATGCTCTTGGCATTTTCCATGTTTGTGTTTCCTAATTTTATTTACTTCATATTTCCAGGAGGCAGCAGAACATGTGCAGGAAGACCACGAAATTACCCATAGAGTATTTTTGGATGTTGACATAGATAAGCAACGAATAGGTATGGCCCAAAATCCCATTACTCATATGATTTAATTATGAGTCTCCTGCCCCAAAATCCCATTATGAATCTTATACGAACCATGACCTGATTTCTATCTCGAGGTAACTTAAAATAAAGTGGTCAGTAAATTAAGGTGTGGGGTAGGGGGTGTGGATTGTCTAGGATAATGATTCTGCTGATGGCATTTAATGAAGGATTTTAGTAACACTGCAGGACCCTTGCGTCAGACTTTCAGATGTATTAAGCAGAAGGCTCTCCACTGTTTTTCTTTGTTTTCTTCCCCTCAAATTGGGATTATAACATGATTTGCCTCTTCTACAGTTTGATAGACGAACACTGTTCTTGTGACATGCCATTCTATGCCGCATAAATTTATAACACTTGCTCGAGCTATCATGAAGTGATAAGCCTGACAAGTCATCAAAATCTCATTGTCGTGTGTGCTCCCACCCTTTTGGATGTGAAACTTAAAATTCTGGAAATGTTGGAATAATACTTGGAAGATAGTTGACATCAAAATCTGCATGTATTGTTTTCATCGTGTCCCTGTTCACATTTTGAGTTTTACACCTTGATATAACAGGGAGAATCACTGTTGGATTATATGGTGAAGTCGTGCCAAAGACTGTGGGTAATGTCTTCTGTCCCCTGCTTGAATTTCTGCCTGTTCAGCAGATTGCGCTTGTTTTTTTTCGGGATGACAATTGACTGTATCTATGTTTTTCTTTACAGAGAACTTTAGGGCTCTGTGTACAGGTATTTTCAGGACTTACTACTATTCAAGTTTGTTTTTGAATTGGCATTCTTGAATCGATGTTTTTGATAGAATGTCTGATAGTTTGTGTTTTCTCCTTCAATAATCTTTGTATCTGGAATCAGGGGAGATGGGAAAAGCTGCTAACGGGAAAGTTCTCCACTATAAGGGAACTCCATTTCATCGGATAATACCTGGATTCGTGATACAAGGTGGGGACATTGTTTCTGGAGATGGGAGAGGAAATCAATCTATATATGGCGGCACATTCCGTGATGAGAATTTTAAGTTGAAGCATTCACATGCAGGTTCGCAATGATCTCGTAGTGACATTCTCTCCCTCTCTTTCTCTCTCTCTCTCTCTCACACACACACACGCGCGCGCGGGCGTGCGCACCCAGAGAACACCTGCAGAAAGGCGCTCATCAATCTGACTTTTGCAGGTGTTTTGTCAATGGTGAATTCAGGGCCTGATTCCAATGGTTCCCAGTTTTTCATATCTACAGTGAAGGCTTACTGGTATGCTTTCTCTGTTGAGGTAGCATTATAGAACGAGTTCACTACTACTGTTAAACTTGTGAAGTCTGGTGCTGAATTCTTCACATTTCTTTGTCCAGGTTAGATGGAGAGCATGTTGTTTTTGGCAAAGTCATTGATGGAATGGATACTGTTTATGCCATTGAAGGGGGTGCAGGAACCTACAGCGGGAAGCCAAGGAAGAAGGTAATTATTGCCGATTCTGGGGAGATACCCAAGAGCAAGTGGGAAGACGACCCCCGAATTTCAGTAACATAACAATAAACGCAAGTTCTTAAGTTTAACTAATTGATTCAGTTAGAAATTGTTTTGCTGTGCGTTCTTATGTAGCATATTTGTGAAATCGTACAATCATCTATAGTCCAGCACTTGCCTCTTCAGAGAACTGTAATCTGTTTTTCCGCGTTGAGCAACTGATATATGAGTGGCTATTACAGAAAGAATGAAAACCGAAGCATATATTATAGGATAGAACAAAAAGGTCTTTTAGCCATTTTGTGCTGCATTTAATCAGCTCAAGTACAAAAAGGACAAGAGGTTCTACATTCTTTTATGCTATTCCTGTCTTAATTTGTGCATTTGGGCTGATGTACAGGAATGTAAATTTAAGGTAGTTGATCCTTAGCTAGAAAGTAATGAAAATGTTGGCAGGCAAGGCAACAATTAAATACTAGTAAATGAAGAAAAGAAAGCAACGAGGATCAAAATCTTTCGCATTAATGGAACGGCCATTTTCACTCATGTCTCAATCAGTACTTTTACATCTTTTATCAATCAATTATTATGAAAACTTGTGCTTTTTATCCTTGAATGTTGTATGAAGCAAGGGTTATTGCATAGCAATGCCAGCCTTTTTCGTGTGTCTTACATTTTTGTCGTTGTTTGCTCTGCTTTCTTTCGGGCTTCACATGCAGCATTTCTTGTCCATATTAAATTATCTGTTTGGGGAAATTTTAACTCAAATTAAGTTTAGTAAAACTTGAATTAAATATAATATATTTATAACATAATTGGTATATAATTAAAAAAAATCAATCATATAATAAATATACCACATCTATTTTAAAATTAATTTAATTTAACAAAATCGGAAATGAACAATAATTTTTCAATCTACTCAACCCCATGACCATGTTCCTTAATTTTATCTAACCCTGTTCTGAATACATAGAAGTGGTGGGGAGATTTCAAACCTACCATTCCACGTAAATATGATCATATAGTGGGAAGAATGTGGGTAGTAAGTGGGAATATGCATAATTAATTGTATACCAAACTTGATTATGCAAAAGGAGGTGCGTTGAGCTGGCTTACTATTTGATTAAATTCACTCCTAACTGTTTCTTGCATATGCACGGAACCATCTTCTTTATTATTATTTCCTTTTTTTCTTTTTTCAAAACAAATTGAGGGGTCAAAATGGGATGAATGGGTGTGAGTAGCTTATTTATAAATGTACATCAAGAATTGTTTTTAGATCCATTAAGTTCAACATATGCCGTAGCTGTAGGGTGAAATTCAAAAGGATGCAGAAAGAGGCGAAAAATGCAAAATGATGCAAGTCAAAATTCACATCCCCAAAATACATCAATATGTACTGTTTTTTCATATTATAAACATAGAAGAATAATTTTAGTTAAGCAAATTTCAGTTTTTGAGATAATTTTCAAGAATTTAACCCCAAAGTATTACCTAGAATAGTTGGCACTGTATTCTCAGAATCGTGATCCACAATTCACAGCTCACATGAAATAGTCAAACGAAACAACAATCCCATCATCATCACCTCCTCCACGCCGCCGATGGACAATAGTGAAGACCCTAACAAGTTAGCGTCCACTCTTTATGACCCCACCTCCTCCGTCAAGCAACCCCTCCTCTCCAAACCATACCCAACACTTGACCCACCCATAGCTTCCACCTCTGAAACTGAAGACGACCAAACCCAGTTCCTTCAGATCTCTTACAATTATGGCCCTCGCTCCATCAAAGATTTACCTTTTCTTCTTCTCTTTTCTCTACTCGTTCTCTGCACTTTCGGCTTTGGAATCTTCGCCTCTGTCAACAGGAACCCCCACCGCTCCCAAGTTTCGTCTTTTATTTACAATACCACCTCATCTTCTTGCACTTTCGTTAAGGATTTGCAGAGTCCCTTCTCTTCGAATTCTTCGCCCTGGAGTTCTTTTGACAGTGTGAGTGAAAGCTCAACTCCTAATGGTAGACCCACTTATCCAAGTGCCTCAAAATCGACTTCTTCGGAGAGTTTGCATGCGAATTTCTCTTTTCCCGAGCACCCCACTTCATTGAACTACTCAACTTCGACTCGTTCCAGGAGTACAAGTGAAGATTCCTCTTCGTCTGACTATTCCGTTTCTTTCAAGTCCCCAAGATCAACTTTTTTAAACGCTTTGCTGGATTGTACATCCTTTCTTGGCAACCCCTCTTCCTTGAACTCCATAAACTCGAGTGTTTTGAAGAGCTTGATATGGACGCTTGTAATCACTCTAATTCTGAGCGGGCCCTTTGTCTTGTTCGTGCTTTTGTTGCTCAAGCACTACACTAAACAGATAGTTTATGCCTCGCTCCCTTTCTTTGTGATAGTTCCAATTTTCATTAATGTGTACTGGTTTGTTGCTTGCACGGTGAGCTCCAGATGCAGTGAGGCCTTTCCTTTGGCATATCGGATTTTTGTCCTCATTTTCGTCTTCTTGATAATTGGGGTTATTGTGTGGATATTTGTAATGAACTGGCATAGAATTGAGTTGACTGTGAGCATTATTGGTGTAGCTTCGAATGCATTGTCCAGAAACTTAGGATTGTTCGGAGTTCTTCCAGCTCTGATTCTGGGGTTGCTTGTGTTCTATGTACCCGTTGTTGTGTTTCTGATATTCGCTAACCGGAATGGGAAGATCGTGCCCAGAGAAAAGCATGGGGAATACTATTGTGTTTGGAAACAGGATAGCTGGGTGCCTGCTTACTATACATTTGCAATTTTGATGATGCTGTGGTCTGCCACTGCTATGGTGGAAGCTCAAATATATGTGATCAGTGGAACTATTGCACAATGGTATTTCTCCAAGGACGATTCGGGGCCAAAGCATGGGATAAGAAGTTCCTTAAGGTGCTTTCCTATATGCCTGCTTACTATACATTTGCAATCTTGATTGTCCTGCTGTTTGTGTGCTGTAGGCTATAGGCACCAGTAATATGTGTACTTAATGCTCTTAACACTGGCCAGTGTTTGAAATTACTGATTTGGCTGACTAAATGTGAGAAAAAAGATTTGGTGTAATGGTCTTAGCGATGATGTATAAAGGAGAGGTTTCAAGGACTAGTTGCAGTTGATGCTTTGAGCATATTCTCAGGCAACTACTAACAAGAAGTAATGTCTTAGGAATGTGTCACCAATAATAATATTGTTATTCATGAAACTAAGTCTATGAGCAAATTATCACATTCAGAGTCTTATTGCTAACTTTCTGATTCAAATGCTAAGAATTATTAATAACGATGCAACTTACAAGTCCTTTTTGTTTATTGAACCTCCCTTGAAGCAGTCTTTATCCCATAGCACATAACACTAGAATTGGCTTCATAATCTTCGACAGTTTTTCCACTCTTTGCATATGTTGATTCAACATCTCACCTGATTGCATTTCTGACCTCTCTTAAAACATTGCAGAAACGCATTTGGCCCGTCCTCTGGGACAATATGTTTCTCTGGATTGCTTATCTGTGTTGTCCGTATAGTACGCTCTGTGGTTGATAATGCAAGGCAAGAAGACGCTTCTGGGATTGTGAATCTTATTCTGCGGTGCTGCGCCAATACCCTATTGTCAGCAGTGGAGTTTCTGAACAAGTTCACCATTAATTTCGCTGCCATAACTGGTGAAGCATACTGCAGTGCTGCAAGGATGACATATGAACTTCTCAAACGCAACCTTCTATCAACAGTATTTGTGGAGACTGTTTCCACTCGAATACTGGCTGGAATTGTCCTTGTACTATCAGCAATTTATGCCATAGTGGTAAGTTTAATCTCTTTCTTTCGATACACTCCACATGGATTTGTTCGAATTTCTCCCACTTGAGCGGATGAAACAGCTCGATTCCCATTACTAATTTGGCAGGCATGGTGAGCTGCCCTCAGTGACTCTTATAATCTGAGATACGGCAGTTAGGGCCTAGCTCACTGTCCCATGCCACTAGCCACTCAGGGACTCACTATTCTGAATGAATTGAACATGTTGATGACCTGCAACTTATAAAGATCCATCCATGCTCTTGAGTTCTATTGTGTAATTTTCTTGTTAACGGTGATGTTTTTGGTAGGCATTTTGTCTCACAGCCGTGATCATTTGGACCTTGGTCCACTTACAGACAGATAGCTAAAATAATAGTTTCTTACAGCCATGATCATTTGGACTGCTCAGTGAGGTGGCGGACATGATTTTGCTCCATTTGATTTCTCCTGATTATATTTCCGTTCATTTATAAGTGTTATGTATATGTGTGTATCTTGAATGTCATGGAAGCATGAATTGGTGATGCTACCCTTCTACTCCATTTCTTTTCATGTTTTCCAGTACCTATATGTGGAGTTTGGGTCTGAAAAAATGCTGTTTCTTCATATGCAGGTGTGCGTTCTTCTGAAAACTGTTGTTCATCTAGGGGATGATGCATATTTTGTTGCTCTTATGGCATGGATATTGCTGATTGTGGTTCTGGGCTTCTTTGTGCACGTCTTGGACAATGTTATTGATACAGTGTATGTATGCTATGCCATCGACCGAGACAGGGGAGAGGTTAACAAACAGGACGTCCACGAGGTCTACGTTCACCTCCCAATCAGCAGAAGTCATAGGGGGGCAGGTTTTGTCGCCAGAACTCCGCTGCTTGTGTAATCATATCCTCATTTGGTTCATCTGTTGTATTATCTGTAACTGGTTTTGCTTGGAGGTATAATTGCCAGACGGCAAATTGTGCATATTTGAGATGTTATCTTGTACCCAGCGTTGTTCAATAAAAATGTTCATTTTTGTAGCAGAATTCCTTGTTTGTTGAGAACTCTTTGTTTGTCCAACACACGCAATACCTCAATTTGTTTGAGCAGGCTACATTTCACAATTTACACATCTGAACATGCACCACAGTAGTAAGATAAGATCATTTACGTATACGTGGATTGCAGCACGGAGCTTGTGGTTTATAAATTTCTGGAGGCAGCAACCTTAAACTGAAAACCTTTCATGAAAAGTCATTAACATAATCAGAAAGAAGGAAAAAAGTTTATAATAATGTCCACAGCTCTGAGGAGCATTAGCAGGTAGAGTAGTTCCATGAGAAAGAAGTCGAAACTATGCAGCTGGATACCTCAAGTTCTGACTCAAAAGCAGGAAATAACTCACCATATGGTCTCCATCTCTTCTCTATGGCCATACAATAGGCGGGAGCAGTTAGGAATCAGTCGATTATGCCTAATAAAATAGGGGGGGGGGGGGGGGGGTGTCTCAGACTTGTTA